>NC_084906.1:14611067-14880107 GCF_949316345.1 Pungitius pungitius | reverse complement strand
TAAAAAGTGAGCACATGAATCAGATGTAATATGCATCTGGCAGGATTTCAAATGCAAAGTAGCCAGAACCCAGTGCTTTGGAGAGCTGCTACTTGCACTTCTTTTTTTTTTTCTTCTTTTCCTTCTTTAAGACTTTGAGTCTTTGGTGTATTCGATCATTCAAAAAAAAAAAAAAAAAAAAAAATCAAGGCTGCTTTGAAAACTGTATTCCAACATAAAGAATTTATCATATGTGAGCGTCTCCGAAGCTTTCTGAATTGAAGCGCTCTCAGTGTATCAGTATGCGCCCGCATGAGAACAACTCGCAAATCACACCCCGTTTCAATCCCACCCGTTGAAAGACGTGCCATTGCCGGGGTTTTTTTTTTATAGTGCAATTGGTGGTTGCTACATAAACATTTAGCCTCCTTCCTTATGCGAGTGTATCATAGCCCCCGAACAGCTAGGTAGCACACGACTGAACACAATGGGTACGTCATTTATTTGTAGCAAAGCTCCAATAAAAATAAATAAATAAGAAGGGAAATGCCATTTGAACAGAAGCAAAAAAGAACGTCCTGCCATTGGACGCCACTTTCAGGATGCAGCGAAGCACTCCCAGCTTCATTTAAAAAATCATCTTTGAAAGAGCAAAAGAGGCACAGAGGAAAAACAACTTCTCTCACTTGCATCGAGCCACATTTGTGAGGAGGAAATATATATATATATATATATATATATATATAGGTTGGCATGTGTTGACCAACACCATCGCCAAATAACAGCCCCCTGTCTTGTTGCAACAAAAAAAAGGGGGCTTTTAAAGCGTGGAAGTGCTTCGCTCTCCCATAATCCAGCCGAGACACATCGCTCCTTCCCTGGCAGACGTCCGCAGATCCCCCCCTCTCGCCCAGCCAGGCCTCGCTCTCGGCTGCTATGGCGGAGCCCGCAATAACTGCTGTTTGCTCAGAGCCTTGCCTCCCAGGTTCTCCTCTGTCACACAGAAATTAAATATTTTCCCTAAAAGTGGTGCAGCTGTGCACAGATAAGGGCACGTCCGGTTCACGGAGCACAAAGAATGAGACGGGGTCATTGTGTGTGAGAGTGTGTGTGTGTGTGTGTGTGTGTGTGTGTGTGTGTGTGTGTGTGTGTCGTCTATATTACACAAGTAATCTTAATCATTATGAAAAAGAATGAATGTAACAATTTAAAGGACAGCTAAAAAGATTTGTTTTTTTTATAATTAAAAATATGTAGAAGCTTCCTCATTATCCTTGTAAAAACTGTGATGAAAACAATTCATAACTTCAGTGAAAGTACTCATTTAAAATCTTTAAAATAGTAGTAATGTGCAAAATAAATCCCACTCTCGGCAGGAAGTCAAAGAGGTTTTTTTTTCCCCGCTTTATTGACAGACGTATTGGGAGTGACCTAAATACACACTGCTAATGGCCCACAGCATATCTTATCCAAAAACCAAGGTAGGGTTTTTAACATCATGTAAAATACACAAGCAACGATTAGTAACCAAGCGAAAATGTTGCCCCCACCCTTTTTTTTTTTTTTTTTTTATGACCAGAGGACAGTTTTAACAACCCAGTTTCTGCACTTTGCAATCTGTTAAAAAAAAAAAAGACTTTTCAGAGAAGCATAAAATGGTTGACGCACAAAAAAGCGGGCTGCCAGATCGGCTCAGGGAGGCTGCCACTTACCCAGCGCACTGAGAGCTACGTGAGAGCCATCGGCTAATATCCATGTTGTTTCTTGTCACCAGAGTTTGAATTGACCCTTGTGTTCCGCCGGCTATGTCCTTCCAGTGAAACGCTCTGCTATGAAATTATTGAGGCAAGCAGAAAGTTTCACCTGCCATTTCAGAGGGCACCAAAATCCCTCCCCCCCCCCCTCCTCCACAGCACAGGCCCTTTTGGCAAGTGGAAACAAATGGCTTTTTTTCTTTTTTTTTAAACAAAATGGCAGGGAGGGAAACACACCCGCCGCACAAACGTTTTGCTGATTGCCAATCGTAAAATAAAATCAGTCATAAAGGGGGCGGGTTTTTTTTGGCCTGCACGTTACATCAAATGTCCCATAGCTATTTTGTTTGGTGTTTTTTACGGCCTTGTTTCGTCTCTCTAATAGGGAGCAGTTATCTGCACAGTGTGACTCCATGTAGGTGGATTAGCAACAGCAAAAGATTGCATCCGAACGCCCAAACCCGCAATTTACGCGCCCCGAACGAGCGGCTGGATGTAAATCCAAACGATTTAACTCCCTGCAATCCTCGACTTCGGACACATTTCACAACCGCAGTCATTTGCTTGGTTTTTGCTACCGGAGCAGCTGAGGTAGGTGTTCCCCCTGAATAGAAAAGAGGCGCAACGTCCCCAGTGCAACCCTAGAACAAACAATCCATTCAGAGCCACTGTGCAACCTTTACATCAGTCGCATGGAGCTGCCAATAGGCTGCGCAGACAAAGACGACATGCAGATACCACCCCCCCCCCCCCCCCAGTCTGTGAGAGCATGCGACACGAAGAAAAACAAAGTGAGCAAATGTTGCCCCTGGTCAATAGTTGCACACTCGCATTGAATGAAATCAATATCATATTACTTTAATAAATCCAGGGTGGAAGTGCCTGCTTGTTGTAATAATTACAGAACCCGTAAAGGCCGTGAAAGCTGCTTTGTGTTTTTGTTGTGTAGCCAGTCAGATACCCGTGGTTCTGTGGGGGGGGGGGGGGTGGTGAAATAACACGGCAGCAATAAATGAAGCAACAGTCGGTAATGTCACGAACGTCGATGGGTTCAAATCCCCCCCCCCCCGCTCGCCCACACCGAGCCGTTGGTCACGCAAGGAGAATGGACTGATCCGTGGCACTTTGTCCGCCCCGAAAACCCACGTGAGAGTGTGCCGTCGCCGTATTGATCGGGGGGGGGGGGCATGGACCAACGCTGGAGCAAAAGAGGAGGATTCTGGTGCTCCGGGCAGATGAAGAGCAGCTGCAGTTCTTTGAAACCGGAACGCACTCCCAGCGAAACGGGGGCCGTGGGTACTTTCTCTCGGACTGAACTCGGCGCTGAGATTCACAGGGCGGATGGGCGTGCGGTGGGGGGGGGGGGCCCGAGGTGGGAGACGCAGGGACACGTTTGTGCCATTTCCTGCGAGCACCTGTTCTTGCAGACTGACAAAACACAACAAAAAAATGCTACTGTATGCCTTGAAAAAAAAAGAAGGATTTACAAACAAATGTTTTGGTTTTTTTTGCTTCATAGCTACACCACCCCCCCCCCACACACACACACACACACACCCCGGCCTCTCCCAACATTACACGGTTTACTTTTTCGCGAGTTGAGGCTCAATCATGTTGTGTGGAAGCTTGGACATCTCTCATACCTACGCACAAACAGATACAATTGAGACTGCACACAACATGTCATGTGGACCTTCTTACAATAAGGAGGGGTGGGGGGGGGGACACAAGACTTTCGGTGTCACCAGCTTACACACACACACACACACACACACACACTCCTTTTCAAGCCTTTAAGGCTCAGCCAAAACCAGTGGCACAAAGTAGGTCTCCTACTATTGTGCAAGGGTTTCGGACCACTTTGATGTGCTAATATCTCCCTTCAGAACAGCTGGAATTTGCATTTGCATTGGTTTAAACATTTTTATCACTCACACACACGTGAAAACGGAAGGAGTTCCCTATATAGAAGGGTTAGATAAGAAGGGTTGCTCTTGGAGGCTGAGTCCAACGCGCACTGGCTTAATTCTTACACATTCCCGAAAGCTCAAATAGGCTGCCTTTGTGTTTAGCTGAATGTCACTCAGAAAACAGTCTGAGAGCAGCCAGTCCAACCAGGGACGTATTCAAATGCGCATTTGATTTTTTTTTTTTAAATGCCTATTTTCCTACGCGGAACACCTATTATGAACGTCTCCTACCGAGATGTTTCAGACCAATGAGACACATTCAGGGACTCTAAATCGACGCAGGGATTCAGAGTTGCCCCTTAAAATCAGAAAGAGCAACACAAAAACTCCCAACAACAACAACAACAACCACAACAAAAAGAAGCCGGGGGGGGGGCACGTGAAGGCTTCGGCTGGATGTTTCCCGGTCCGCTGATCGATCGCGGGAGATTGCCGCGGTGCCCCCGGGCTGCCATGCCTCATCGTTCCCCGGGTTAAGGGAGGCGCGCCCGCCCGCCTCCTCCTCCTCTTTAACACATGGTTGACAAGACGCGCTCGCAGTCGGCAGGCCTAAATAATACATGTGCAGTAAAAGGATCTAATTTTACAGCCACTCTGCGCCAACTGAGGGTTGAGTTAAGTCAAAAGGACCCACGCATTGCCCCCTGTTTGTTTTTTGCACGTTCGAGGTTTTTATGTACGAGTGATTTCCATGACACGTCCCAGCTTCTTGTAGCACCGTTGCATGGGAAGCTGTCTCCAGCGCAAACTAATTATTGCATTGGTAGTTGAGCCTTTGCCCAATTTCCCTCTTCGCCTTCTTTTCTTCCTTCGGACAAATAGCCTAACCCCAATTATAATGGATTAGCCCGTGAATGCTCACGAATCACACAGACATCGTTTCTCAGGTCACAGCTTGCAGCAGAAAATCCTCTATTCAACCCAGCAAGCCCGTCAGAGGGTTTAAACAACAACAGGAAAAAGAAAAAAAGCCTCGGTGACTGGCACCGCCAACAAACTACACTTCAACTCTGGAGGGATATATTCCAATTAAATGCTGCTTTACATGTTCTGGTTCACATAAATGCGATGCCCCCCCCCGACACACACACACACACACACTCTTTCAATAGTTTCCATTGAGCCAAACTAGGCAGCCGATAATCAATCCACATCTGGTTGTGTTTTCATAAATCATTTTTGTATTAACCACGGTAACTCTCGGACCATTAAAGACTGCATTAAGGCCCCGTGCGTTGTTCTAAGCAAGTTATTTTAGAAAAGAAGTCACTTCATATATGTATATATATATATATATTATATATATTTTTTTTTAAGTAGCTAAATACACCGTGAGACGAGTAATGTGAGAGTTGTTTTTGCATCCGCGCCGAAAGTAACGGCAAAGCTCCAAAGCGACCGAGCAACACAAAAGAAAAGTTGTGACACTTTGCACCAACTTGGCTGCTGCGCATAATGGGATCTGTTGAATAACGTGGTGATGGATGAGCCCACAAGGTGCAAAATGGAAGAATACAACAACAACAAAAAGAAAAGAAAAGAAATACGCTTACCTTTTCTGGAAAAGCAGTGGGGCCGGACGGGTCTGAAATGAAGCCGCCGCCGATGTGGGAGAAGTAAAAAAAATAAAAATAAAAATAAAAGCAAAAAGATAAAAGTCAGATTGCGGAAAGAAAGTGTGATGCGGACTCCTCGCGTGTGCGGCTCTGAGGCATGCTCCTCTGGTCCGGGACGCAGGGGCTGGCGATCAGGCGGCAGGTCCCCCTCTCAGCCCGCACGTTCCCCCGCGACACACGCACGCTTCCATCACGGCCCCGGCGAGGTGTTGCTCTGCGCTCAGTCCCGACGCGTCGGCACCTCGTGGACCTCGCGGCGACTCATCGGTTGCGGACTGTGTGTCGCGTCTCCTCGTGCGCGCTCCTCCTCCCCCCTCCCCACCCCCCCACTCCGCAGCAGCAGCAACGCAACCAGAAGAGGAGAGGAGGAAAGGCGCACAGCTCGGGGACACCAAATAAAAAAATTAAAATAAAAATCTCTAAAAATGAGAGGGACAGAGTGTGGTGGTGGGGAGTGTGTGTGTGTGTGTCTGTGTGTGTGTGTTTTTGGGGCGGGGGGGGTTGTTCAGTGTCTGTGTTGAGAAAGAACCGATCTCCGCTACTTTAACCCGCCGATGATGCTCCCTTGGCTCCGTCTGAATGAGACAGTGAAGACCGGGGGGGGGGGGGGGGGGTGTGGGTGAGGGTGGGGGGTAGGCAAGTTTCAGCGGTTCGCCTGTGGAAAAGATCCCGCTCACAGTGCGGAGACACTTGGTGGAAGCAGCGCGGAGCGGACTTCCACAAAGCAGCGCCAGTGCAGTGGAGAGCAGGCTGCCGTCTGCAGGAGCTGTCTGGGCTGGAATGGGAGGTGGGAGGGGGCGGGGGGGTGTTGGATGGGGGGGTGGGAGGGGGGGGGACTGCGTCAAAACCCGGCACGGAGTGCGCACATCCGCGCGGACTCGGAGTGTAGTTCCTTGAAGGGGGACCAATCGCATGAACTGTTACTATGCCCGATAGGAATAAGCTCACGTTTGTTTTTTCTTTACTCAGTTTACGTCTCAGAGAAATGAAGGCGGTTATCAATACCCCCCCCCCCCCCCCTCCCCCACCTAATTTTTTCCTGTTTAGAGATGCAATACACAGGAGGCAATCCAGCCTATTCACCCAATGGCATAAGATTTATTATATTATAGTTCTTCGAGGCATCGAAAGGAACATGGAGGTACAGCCAGAAGCCCCCCACCCTAAAACGCCCCCCCCCCCCCTCATTCCAACCGACCCTGCAGGATAACACAGCAGCAGTGGTCAAGCCGCTGATGGTGCGTGTGGCCTAGCAGGTTTTTTTTATTTCATATCAAGTCCTTTTCTTCCCCCCAAACTGCACTTTTCTTTTTACATGATTTATGACACCATTCATCAGTCAGGGGGGATTTTTGTCGGGCCGCTGTTTCTTTGACCTTTTGAGTCTTTGCTGTAAGCTGCAAGTGACGTTGGTGGTCCCAAGTTCATATTCACTGAAATGCAAGCGATTACAGTTTGATCTGCACAAGAGGTGTACGTAACGTGATTTATGGTTTTTATTTGAATCCAAACCTTCTGAAAAAAGTCTAAATATTTTTCTTTAAGTTGGAAAATCTTATTGTTTTATTGGCCACTGCTGTTTTTCATATTGTCATCAGGGCTGTCTCAATCTTTAAATCAGAATATGTAAAACTCTCTCTTTGCATGTTAGGATCCGGTGGAGGAAATCTGTCCCGAAACATTATCAGGCAGGACGTGGGTACACACCTGGCTTCAATAAAAACTGTCCTTCACCCACTACGGGGGGAAATGTGAAGTTGAGTCATGCTTGCCAGGTGAAGGTGAACGCAGCAGAGGGGCAGACTTTTGTTTTCATAAGCATAATTTTACATAATAATACATACTTCTTCTTTTTTTTTTTTCAAGGGACAAAAAAGAGAAAACAGATGTAATAAAAAGGTCAACTGGTGACAGGCATCCATATCTGGAGAAATGTTTATTTATAAGCCAAGACTAAAAACACATGTGGTGTCTCTATGGCAGCGATGTTGAATTGCTGTCAACTGCCATTTTGCATGGATTCATTTTAATCTGCTCCCTCAAATTGTCAACAGAGGGCATTAGACTTGTATTGCTGTATTCTTCTGAATGAGCATAAATTCACTGAACTGTAAAAAACAAGTGAAGACGTAGTAATGTGTTTGAACCGCACAACAATTACGATTATTTTTTTTGTGCTAATTATAGGCCCAGCCTGTGCCGCCATTTCTTTGACGATTCACAGCGGTTGCACGTAAATTGTTCATGTGAAAGTGTTTATGAGGAACTATGATAAAATCACATCTTGCAAATGTGGCACAATATTGCATGTAATCACTCACCAAATGGTGCATGATAAAATGCTGGCTCATGTGCGCAGCTCCAAAAAAAAACAATACGAAAGGTGAAAAACAAGGACGGAATTGATGGCAGCTTTTAAAGTAAATACTCACCCTTCAAAAATGAAAACGTACGTGTCTGCGTGGAGAATAGGAAAGATGTAAGAACCGTGTTTTTCTGTTTATCAGTTGAAAATGACGGCAGATGCTTCGGACAGATCTCAGTCATCCATGGTGAGAGCAAATATGTCCCTCCCCCCCCCCCCCCCCCCTTTTCCCATGTGGCTCAGAGACTGCCTCTTAACCTTCAATTGTTCACCTAACAAAGCTTATTGGTTCCTTCCCAAAATATTTGCACATGATTGACATTTCAGGGCACACATGACCAGTCACAGGACTGCTTCTGACCCCCAATCAGTCACCCTTTTCCTTGTTAGAGGGACAGAGATTTGGCCAGGCTATATGCTTCAAAGTACAATTAGCAAAGCCATATCTAACCTCAATCACTCCATTATTTGTTCATTAAGTGTTTTGGACTTTTATTGTCAAGTTTTAAAACATTTCAACTTTGCTAAGAGTTAGCTTGTGTCGTCTGACGGTGCTATCAACGTGACCAAAATAATCGAATTGTGTTGAAATTTGACTAAATGGTACCAGAGCTCAGAGAATCAGCATTAAGGCATCAGAGGCAGTTGCATTCGTTATTTTCTTCTTGTCACATCTCTTCCAAGCCACCAGAGAAAAAGTTCAAAGTGAAGCTTTTTTTCTTCTGCACTTCGTCCAGTAGCTTGATCTGTTCCACACCAAGTGAAACCACTACATCACAACTACCCCCCCGACTCTCTCCATGTGCTCTCATCAATTTAGTCAAGCTGGCTGTAGTCGTTTCCTTGGATATCAGGCTCAGAGTGGACTCCTAATCAAAGAAGGCCTCTCAACACAGTGCAAACTCTGTTACCACCTCGAGGACCGGCCCTGTTTCTGCACTGGTTTAACGGGGCCATGAGCTTGTTTAGGGAAGCACTGGGGCTTGCACAGGCTTAATAATCACCAGCATCACCGCGTATGATCCTTCTGAGAGGTTGAATACGTCCAAAGCTTTTCTGCAAGTTGTGCATTTCAAACGGTAGCTCGTGAGGTAATACATTATATAGAATTTAAAACTCTCTACTTGAATTTGATTTTTTCTTTGGCTTCTAAGACCCTGATTCAAATAGTGTTGCTGTTGTATAACAGATTTCCTGTTAAAGTAATATGCCAAGACAGATACTCAATCTATTATCATCAATCCTCATTATGTTCCCAAGTACGTGAAACAAGACTGGGTAAAGGTTGACACAGACATTATTCTGCTCAAATTCTGCTTCCGGGGTTAATTAACAATGAGTGGATTACCATGTGTTAATGGAAACTGGTTTTTACGTTTTTAATGTTGAGTACTGGGTTAATCTTTTCCAGTGTTTTTCTCGAGGCTCATATTTGGAGTTAAATACAGCATCAACAGGGTATTTACACCAGCAAGCTTCTGACCCAAAATCAATAATGGATAAAAGAGTAAGAATGTATTAGCCACTCTCCCTTTCTTTCATTAGAAATACTTAAGAAAGGCAACCCGGGCAATCAACTACTGCCTAAACCTAAATCAACATGTGTACTTTATGAGCTGGCACACCAAGTAAAATATTATCAAATCAAGTCCCAATGAGTGATCTCATCATTCTGCTCAAATTTCAGTTATTTAATCACTCCGTCTGTCCAAAAAGGGCTGCTACAGCCAGTCCCCCCCCCCCCCCCCCCTCCCCTTAAAGCGGCCAGGACTTATAATTGACCCAGCAGACAGGAAGCAATTAAAAAGAAGTCAAACACACGAGGGGCTTCAAGATCACATTTGAAAAAAGCAAGGTCCAGCGTGGGCATGTTGGGCTCTGGCTTGCACAACTGTCAAATAAGTTGAGTGTTAAAAGACCACACTCCATAAACAAATCCTTTCAAGAAAAATGTAAACATTAAATGATCTTCTACACTGTGTTCTATCATCAAAGTTTTTCAGAAACACACTTTCTGGCACAAAATCTCTCTTAGGTTTGATGTATAAGAAACACGTTGGTTTAAACAACCATAAGGAGCCACGGATAATGGCAAAGAATCTCCATTCAAAATGTTTAGTGTGGAAACTTAGCCAAGTGGAAACAGATGTGACTCACTTTTGACCTATAAAAAAATGATATATGGTCACATGTAATAAGGTTCAGCAGAGGCCAACGGTTCCAATTTGCTTCACTGCGCCGTGTTGTGCTCTGTGTTGTGTAAAATGTGGACATATTTTTCAAACAGAAGATGTGGCATTTCCACTGTAAACCAAGTGAGTGCTCAGTGTACTTTGAAATGGCCGCCTTGAAGGAAATATCCATTTATTCACTAGCGCAACACGTTTAAATCAAGGGTTTCTGTCAAGCACAATGCTATCACAATTATACGTCATCAAGTTGATATATTATAAATCACAAAAAAGTTGTTCGGCAACATAGAACATCTGGGATGTTTTTTTTCGAGTTTAAATTTTTCATGCATGTCTAAAAATTATAAGCTAACATTTGCTTTTGCATCATTGTTATTTTTTCCCTCGTCTCTCCCCTCTATTTAAAGTTAATATGTCCCTGTAATGTTTCCACAGTGCAGAGGAGAGTGCAAGACAGACTCCAGCTGTGTTATGCCAATTGCAATAATGCATCAATCAGGTACATTAAAAAGAAACTCAATAGTACTCTTATTATGACATTCTGACTGAACAAACTAATGGAAGAGGACAAGAGAGAAATCAAAAGCATTGATGAAGAAGAGCAGCGGGTCCATGTGAAGAAGAGAATAAACCGCCTTCACCTGGATGGACAATAATAGAAATCAACTTTATTGGCAAAGTGTGCAGAGGATAATCTGTCAGCGTTAATGCTCTCCAGTACGAGGGTAAAACGCCTTCAATTGTTCTCTCTAATGAAGATGAATACTATACTGCAAAGACACAGGAAAACATGTGACCTCACCAGTCCCTTTAGAGGTCAATAATCTTTTGCAATAATTGCCTGAAATTTTAATTGAAGCAAAATCTTGCTTAAGCATTCATCATTGTGGACGGACATTCCTTCCTTCAATTTTACATTCCGATTAATTCCGTTAATTTAAAAGTAACTGCTTTGTCCCAGTATAAAGGAACACAATTAGAAGTTTTAAATACGTATAGCTTATTTCCATAAATCATTACTGCTCTAAATGCAAAGTATGCTCACCAAGGCATACAAATGGCCAAATTCATAATGGCTATTGCTGTAGATGCGTATTACCATGGCAACAACAATTTTTAAATGTTTCTCAGCATGTCAAAACTTGTAAACATGACTAAACTATGTTATTTTTTTTTTTCTAGTGGTGTGTTTCATATCTCAGGAAGCAGGAGGTTTTGCAAATGTGCAAAGTAAATACTGCCAATACCAAAAGCACCTAATTAAATACATCGTTTAACAGGTCTGTAATTGCACTTTGTCCCAAAAATTTGACACAACTGTTGATTAAGCCAAATTAGTCCAAAGGAAATATTTCCATGCCAATCAAATACTTTGCTTGATTAGTGGTGTGCTCTTCCTGGCACACGGAGAACAGATTAATCCAGCAGGGGAAAAAGACAAGCAAAGGAAGGGCAACTTCATTTGCTGAGGACAATGAACTAAATTGTTCTGTCCCAATTTCTCAAGAGATACTTTGTAATCACAGCTAATTATTGTTGCGTGGAAAAGTGGGAAAGAAACGATCGTCGTCGTTCCAGACTTTCCACGTGTTTGCAAGGTTGAGATATATCTTGAAGATTTACTGAAGTTACATTACTGCAACACTGACACATGATCAACCCTGCAGAGCACAAAATAAAAACTATTGATTTGTTCATTTTTCTCAACTGAATGCTCCCAGTTCTACCTGCAGTATTTGTCACACACATTCATTTACAGGCTAAATTTGTCTTTATGTAGTGGTAGTGCATGTTTGATACGATTTAGATAAAAAAAATAGTGATAATACTGCAATATAAAGACATTTACTGACATGTAAAGGCCCTCCATTGAAAAGATCCCATAGAAAAAAATATAAAATATCTAAAGTGTAAGTGGTACTATTATTGCAGATGGTTGAGGTTTTGGATATTAGCCAAATGGGTTATTATAAATATATTATTTTATGTGTTTTTATCTAGAACAGAGTCATATTGTTTAAGATCATATGTTGAGTGCAAAATATGTACTTTAAAGTAGCCAAACTATTAACCACATGTGTGCAATATGTAAAATGGGTTAAAAACAAGCATGAAACGGAAAACTTTGAAACAGATTAAAGTAAATAGTAATCAAATTTTCCCTTGATTCTATATGTGCTTGAGAGTACTTTGACGTTTTTTTAGTACATCAGACAAAAAAATCTGATGGAACAGAAAAACTATGGATCAAAGATACATGTCTCCGTGTCTCTAAAGTTTCCCACCAATCTGACCTGCTTCGTGCAATGAAACTTACTCGAGACCTTGGGTTATGAAGTCTCTGTGAGTGATTTTTAACAAAACATTCGAACAACCCTCAAAAAATCAAATAACCTTTACGTGAAACCATTTGGATTAGTCTGCATTTGCCAATTCCTTCAAAGCTAGTAACCTCAAATTCCTCTGTATTAAGTTTGACCAAAGAGAGGAAATCTGTCAGAGATGTCAGGAGTAACATAAATACCTTCATGAAAGACTCAGAATAAATAGGGATCAACATAATAGATGCAATAAATGCTACACAGGCAAAAGGAAATGGAAATGTGGAATGGCTCCCGTCCTCTTTTTCGATGATGGGATAGGCTTGCCATGTTTAACCTAGCGCTTGGATGTTTGATTAACTGTGTTAATCATTTCCCATCTGCACTGAGCCCCTGTTTCTGCCTTTTGATTAAATTCTGACTAGTCTTGGTATTGTTCATTATGTGTACTTGCCAAATAATTGACTGCTTGAAGGCAAAAAAAAAAAAAAAAGATTACACGCCTTTCAATCTTGATGAGGAAGTGCTTTAATATCATGTCATTCACTTTGCATGGCATGTCCAGGAGACGGGGAGAAATACCTCACCAGCTCAACCTTCTCAGGGGGTCCGGGGGCTATCATGAATAAATCCTGTCTGGGTTTTCAACAAGCCTTTTTCTCCCTGAGGTTCTTGTCCTGGGTCAAACATGCCGACATTTGCCCCAGCCAACTACAGAGTACGTACGAAGAACACATTACTGGGATTCATCCACAGCGTGATCTCAAATGATGGTAATTAAGAATATTGTTTAAGCATTAGGGGGTAACAGAACAGATTTCATGAATCCACAAATGTGTCATGACATACATTTACCACAGACAATTACACTGGAGAATGCTCAAATACCATTTTAGGCGTCTACTTTTCGTAATCGAGGGATCCAAATGCTTCCATCCTTTTTAATTACTTCACAGCACAAGAGAGAAAAATCACGAAGCTATCAGCCTTCACTAAGTACTCCAAGACTTCGGAGAGAGGGATAGCGGCCTTGTGTTGTCTTCTGCCGGGTTAAGGATGTGTAACTTCAGGCTTTTCAGCAGCGTCTTTGCTCGCGGCTCTTGAAGCATCCTTGTTTGTATGGTCTTTAACAAAGAAGCGTACCACTTTGTATGTATATACAGCAGACTGACAGGCGTGCTTTACCTCCTCAAGGATAAAAGCCAACCAAGGACTCCACGCTGTTGGCCCTGACGTAAGAATAGCGCAGCTGAGTTGAGAGTGGAATAAAAGAGAGTAAGCCGAAAGTTTACTCGTGTAAAAAAAAAAAGAAGCTGTTTTGAAACCCCGTTATGAGCCATGATTATCGAATCCATGTGAATAATGAATTTGTAAAAAGGTTGTTTCCAGCGCTCCCAGTCAAATTGCTTCAGTCTGGATGTATGTAAATGTATTTACTTACATGGTTCCACAAGAATTGTGTAGCGATGGCCTTTCACTGTTATGACTGCTTCCCTTAAATTGCTATGGAAATATTTCCCTCGCCAGGCTGCAGGTTCGCACTACAATCGGATGCCTTGCTCCTGTTCAGCTTTCAACCTGCTGCCACCAACATCACAGAGGACACTGTTTCAGTAAGAAAGTTCACTTCTCAGATAATGATATTACATCTTTGACAGAAAGGGAGGCAAGAATCCCAACCCTGATATTTTGCCCATTTAAAATGAAAAATGTTCCATTTCAGATGCACTTTGCTCTCAAAGAAAGCCAACAAAAAGAGTTTTGAAGCAACACCAGCCTTTGATTCTGAAAAATGATCCAATGGTGACAGAGGGCCCGCTCTTCTACATGTAAAAAACCCCCTCTACTTCTCAACTGTGTTTTGATTAAAGCAAACAATGTAAACATACATTTATGGTCTCCATTGCTAGTTTTGATCTGCTTCAATTCAGTGTTCATTTTGGAAAGTATGCTCCTATTAAGGTCAAATAGACAACCTTTTTTTAAAAAGATTCTTCTCCCTTTGATACATTGTTATATCTTGACATGTTTTTAATTTTACATTGTGTGTTGCGTATTTCGTATTTTAATCACCAGCCAAAAACCGAGATGACCAGGATGCCAAACTCGTGGCTTTAAGACCGTTGCACACAAAGCAAAGGATAGCGTCCCAATGGATACGTATGTACAGCGAATGTCTTGAAGCAACAATGTAGTCCGGGGCCCTTGTTCCAGAGAAATAAACAGAGTGAGGTACTTCAATTTTAGCTGTAGAGATCGAGAAAGAGAGATGGGTCAGTATGTCGGTTGTTTTGTGTGTGGGAGGTTCTCTCCAAATGACTAGAGTGAACCCACAGGTCACTGGTTTGTCATGGTAAACCTAAGCTGTTGGAATTGAGTTCAGGAGCTTTCCCACCATCGCCTCGAGGTGGCAAAGGCTCAGCCTCCGCCGCATTCTTGTATGTCTTACCATTAAGACCCAGTGAATGCCTTGGTGACAATGGTCATGTGGTCAATGAGGAGGCAGCGGTGGAAGCAGCCAAGACTTGGGCAATAGGGCGAGCACTCGGGAATGGACTCATTAAGTCACAGCTGTTGTGTTCAGAACAATGAGGCCGAGACTCTTCTCAAACCTCTCCAGCACCCAGCATCAACATTACATCTTCAGCACAAGGTGATGGGGGTGTGAGAGAGGGAGTGGGGAGGTGTGTGTGTGTGTGTGTGTGTGTGTGGGGGGGGGGGGGGGTTCTGACACCAAATAGTTGCATCTTAACTTTGTGTCTGTGCACATTGTAAATATTTATGGGGTTTTGTGTTCAAGTTTGAGATGTATTAGGCGCGCGGAAGTTGAATCGTACAGGGTGCCACTTCCTTTCTTCCTTGTTTCCTTTCTTGTTTCACAATAATGGAGAACATATTTACTATATCCTTTTTTTTTGCATTTGTTAGCCAAATTTCTCAACTGCCTATGCCAAGTGATTCAAGCGAACCTTGCCGTTGAATTCAAAATCCCACCCGATCCCACGCCTCGTGTCAACACAGTGAGAGGAAGCCAGAGGAGCAAAGCCAGTGACCTCTCTGTGGATCGGGGGTGTCACAAACACAACGCCCTTCCTCTCCTCACAAAGCAGTCCCCTGCTGCTGCAGCCTTGGTACTGCAGCGCTAACACCACTGCACTAGATTGGATTAGAGAGACGACTTACTGTGAGACGGAGCCCAGGCTCACCACCAGGCCCATTTCTCATGTAAATGCCACCTCAGTTCATGGTGTCCACGATAATAGAATGGGTATAACACTGTAAAAAGGTTCTTTTTTTTTGGTGCAAATTTTCTGAACATGACATCAGTTTGGTGCTGTAAGCCTAACATTTTCTTGTTAACTTTCATGAAACCCTTAGAGCGCCAGAGGAGTGAGTCACTGTCTCATGTCGTGGTGCATTACCCTGGTCGAGTTATACTTGGACTGCTGAACTCTGGACATGCTTTCAGTTACCCCTTCTCCTTCCCGCCCTGCAGTCGGCTGTGTTTGTTTTGGAGCTGACAGCTGATGTTTGAGGCTTCTGAGAGCTGGCCCACCAGCAGGTATGAAATCTTAACCTGTAACAACAAAGTTGTTATGATCAGAATTTACACTAATGGCAACAAGGACAAAACTGAAATGCAAAAAAAAACATGAAGTGTTGTGTGAGCAGCAACTTCAGCAATGCATGACTTTGAGAACTGTCACAGAAGCTTATTTAACACGAGAATCGGTGAAGACGAAGAGGCTCACGCTCAAGTTCATCAAATCCAAGAATACATACTTCATTCCTTAAGAAGCCATGACTCAAGAAACCTTGTGGAGCTGACTTCCACTTAAATATTTGTTTGAGTGAGATCAAAACTGCACATCTTCACATGAGCCATCGTCACTCAAGGCACTTTCATAACACGGCCCACCTGGATCCCATCACCAGAAGTCTCCAGAGCACTTTGTCCAGGGCAAAATGTAATAAAAGTTAGTAGTTTCACATTATCACTACAAAGCCTGGGCCTAATGTGCTCTGAGTACTTTGTTGACAAAAGAAACTAATGCTTGTGTTTATCTTTGAGAATTAGCTCAAACCCGACTTAAACATTAACTTAGATCTCTGAGGGGAGTTTTATTTTAATCATCACAAATCCTCTCTAACATATTCGTCACATGCCCGCGCTGAAGCCCCTCTAAATCCTCACAAACTTGTAGTTTGTTTAAAGTAAGCTGCAATATGATAAGACATCTCCTGAGGGGCGGGAGTCAGCTGCTTGGTCCCGGTCCCAGTAAAGTGCAGTGGTGTGTATTGGTTAAGCTGGTATTGGACCATCTCAAATTTGCCCCTCGGTGTCAGCTATGCACACGCCCTCGCCCCGGCCCCTCAACACACACACACACACACAACGAACAATTCTCCAAGTAGTACCCCCGCACAGCTGTCTCCTTCCCCTGGGGAGACTGTGAAGGCCAACTGTGCAGCCACTGAAATGAGCTGCTAATCCCTGTACAGGCTTCCAAGCATATTACAACACACAGAGCTGCCGCTCCATCAGCCACTGTTTGAGCGTGTCAGACTGTGCTATGCTATCAGTCCGTGCGCACGCATGTGTGCGCTCTCAGGCCCGTGTCAATCTGTTTGAGTGTCAGCTGCATAAAGTTGTGTGTCTACATGAGAAGGTGAAAATGATTGTTGCGGCCCGATCCTGCGTGACCTCGGTAATAGCTATATATCCCCTTGCAGGCATTTCTAAGAGCACGGGCAATTGCCATCGCCGGAAGAATATTCCACTTCTCCCCAGATAGTGTCTCAACCCTTCTTCCCCTCCCATTCCGTCGGAGCAAAGTCATTAATGGTGCTTATGAAAGTGCAATGAATGAGAGCGTAAGGGGACGGATGCGAGGTCAAGGCCTCGGGGCTCCTGGTGAGCGAGGACGCATAAACTCATCACCTGCTGCTGATGAAGGACCACTCACCTCCCGACGCCATCTCTATCTGTCCACCCTCACCACCTCCAAGCGCTCCCTGCCTTTGGATGAATGCGGGAGCGGTTTTCAACCCAGGTGACGTTCACAAACAACCAATGAATGAGCCATTTTCGAAGGGCAACGGCGTGATCACCTGAAATCAACGTAAGTAAATGGAGACGTGGCCTGACTACACACAGCCGGCATCAGCATGCCCCCCCTTTCACATCATTCCCGATCACTGTAATTGCAAAGGTGAGCCTTTGTTTGAATGGGTTAATATTGTTATCGCAGGGCTGTTATGACATCATGCATTTTTAACAAGGAGAGCTGAATGTGACCAGCCTCAAAAGAAAGTGCGATCAATCCGATGTTTTTTATGGACGAGGAGCGTAAGCACCACCTGCTTCACCTCCACAAGAATTCCATCAAGAGAGGAATCCATCAAAAGAGGTTGTTCTTTCAAAGTTACCATCAGAAAAGCACAGATAATCTATTTGCTTCTTCAATACAAAAGTCATTACACCCTGTGTATTATTTTGTACCCGATTGTAAGGCATTTGAATACAAACAGGAAACGCAGTCTCAAATCCCGCTTAGACACAGACTACAAAACCTTTGTCCTTCAAGTCAGTGGAGCTTGTTTAAAATGTTTGCATCAGTCGGAGTTGTTTGACCGCTCATGGCCAGTGAAACGTCGTCGTCCAATATTGGTCAATGATGAGCTGATTCATGTAGTCGATTCATCTCCCGGCACAAACCGACAATAAACAAAGTGCAAAATATGCATAACTTAAGATCGAAGCACATATTTGCAGATGAGATTGGAATTGGGGATAATTAAAAAAAAAAGGATGAATAACAATAGACTTGGTCTATAGGCAGCTTAACGATAGCTTAATTCTAATGTCATTCATTAATTCATCGCCCCTGATCAGGAGGAGCAGTATCTGTTGCACCCCCCTAATGAATCCTGTTTATTCTGTTATGCAAATGTCAGCAACTAATAAAATAATAAAACGCATTAGACTAAGTGTTTGTTTTCTGTGTGTTTGACAGATTCAGGCCTCATAGGACAATATAAGTGTCATCCAGAAATGTACATGAACATTGGTTGGCCAAATCTCTGGTTTAAATTACAACTGAAATAAAATTGCAATCTGAAAAAAAGAGTTTTAGCAATCTTCTGACAGGAGGATGTAGACATAGCCAACGTAAAAACAATTTTAATATATGACATAAATACTTTCAATGCTTTGAATTCTACCTGGACTTTCTACAAGCATAACAATGGCCATTTCCACAGCGACTTGTCTGTGACACATTGTTCACTTATCCATCAGCAGGCTTCAAAGCGGAAACCTTTGCTATTGTATTGTTGGTGATATCTGGCCGGTAGTATCTCACCTGACCTTTAAATCTCTAAAAGACAGGTGTAAATATTACAAGGAAACTATAAATCAATCAATTGAAGATGAAACGCTCCTCTTGGACTTCATTTCTTTGAGAAATGAGAAGTGGACGTCCTGAGAATGTCTTTTTTTTCAGAGGTCCATTCGTTTCAAATTCAGGGAAAAACCTTCTTCTTGTGGATTGATGGACGCCTGGCGTAGTTGGCTGAGACAATTGCGCACGTAATTAGCGATTACCCTAATGACTGTGCTGACATACAGCGGTGGTGTAGGGTTTGAGCGTGTGTGTGTCAGGGGGGCTGCTGTCGGCAGGAGGGCCACGGAGGACGGGGTGGGGGTGGGGGGGGGGGGGGGGGGGGTGGTCTGCTGAAAGCCCTGTCGGTGGCTCCCAGTGACGGCCTGTCAGCGACGCGCTCCTGTTTCAGTCGGAGCTGAGGCTCAGGTGGCTCCTGGCGGGTCCTTGTCCCTCCGCGTGGCGTTTCTCAGGCCGCGTCCGGTCCGGAGTGCTTTCCGCTTCCCACAAAACCGCCCGTCCATCTGCAGCACGTCGTTTGCTCGGTTCCCTCGTGTTTTTTTAATCCGCTCATTTTACCTTCCTAAACTCTCAAAATGACTCAAGTTCTCAAACATGACTGCCTTTCCTCGATCTTGTTGGTCACACCCTAAAAAGCACTTTCTCACTACAACCCCCCCCCCCACCCCTCCAGCATATTATTCACACTCAACTCAACTTTATTTATATGGCACCTTCCATATCAGTGTCTGACAGAGCTTAGTTTAAACCGCAAAAAAAGTGAAAAGAAAACTTTGTTTTAATTTGAAAAAAAACTGGACTTTGAACACACAAAGATCAAGGAGGTGCTGTTACTAAAAGCTCATTTTGATCTGTGTTAATTTTTCTCACCACCTCAACCAACGTAATACCTGTGCTGCGGTGGGCTCTGAAACGCAACTGAAGAGTTTCAATGATATTGTGTTTTTTATTGAAAGTATTGACCTGTTGAAAAATAACTTTCTCTCAAATCTTACATAAGAACGATAGGTTTGATATTTGGTCTCTAAACCAAAAACAGTGCTATCTAAAATAGATAACCTTATTTGAGAGGTTGTCTAACCACGGCAATCTTTAAAACAACAGGTACGATGCCTGTGAAGAAACAACATACAGATTAGCCCTACACACGACAAATGTGCATGATTAATATTCATTCTAACCATACATACTGTGTCCCTGAAGAATGTTCAACACTTCAGTATTTGAGAAACAATGGAATGTGACAAAATTCGTTTTGAGCAGTCAATTGGAGTAAAGACAAGTGGGCCAGTTTGATATTTCTCAACATATAATACAGCTGATTTCTGGCTCGCATTTTCCATTTAAGGTATGTTAATCAACAATCTACAATTTTGTTGCATCGCTTCAGAAGTCATATCCAGCAGTTAAGCACACACCTATAAACCGCCACGTATGAGAGGTCTATTTGCCTTTACATGCACTTGACAGCTTAAGCACAACCATTGCCATACAGACGCGTGTGCAGCAGTTCTTCCAATTATTACATGTAAATGAAAGGGCCTAATAACCGCTGATGAATTATTCAGATATAACACTGGTGTCACATTGATTTGTTCGTACCAAGAGTTGTGATAAAAACAGCCCCTTCATTATAAATGACCACTGAATTACTCATTTGTGTCATGCCTGAAGAGTGATGTGGGTTTCAGCATGGTAAGTACTCATCAAATTAGATTTGGCCCGGGCACAGCCTTCAAATTGTACTCTACAGGGTAGCGGCTGAGGTTTATTTACTCACTGAAAAGAAAAGGTATTTGAATATCAAACAAACAATATATCTCAGGCGTGGTGTGTTTTGTTGAACACACAAGCAGCCCGGCGAGCTGTGTGTACTCAGGAGCCCGTCCTGTCGCGCATGTCTCCGTGACCTCTTTGGAAAAGTAAGGATGCATTTGCGGTTGTTTGTCTTTCTTCATGGCGGTTTGCATTTTCGTGTTGAATTTAACCCGGCCATTGAAAAGTGCAGAATTCAGGGGGATCCTGAACCGAGCTAACGTGCGTTTCTTTCGTCATGGCAACGCGTTGTTAGTGTTTTACTTGATAACATCGTTCTCCTCAAGGGCTCTGCAAATGAAGTCCGCATGCTTCCTACAACATCATTGTAGAGTGACGACTTGAGCCAGCCAGAAGCTTGCTGGAGAGAAGAAAAGAAAAGAAAAAACCGATGAGTTGTTCAATAGAAATGATGTAATCACTAAATTCCCCTTTTTAAAAAAAAAGACATATTATGCGTCTGAGTCGGCTGTCTCACTGGGAGTTAGTGTGTGTGTGTGTGTGTGTGTGTGTGTGTGTGTGTGCGTGGGAGGGAAGTTGTCGAGGTTTGGCTGTGACAGAATTTAAATAACAGATTGCTACTGACCTAATTATGGTACTTCTTCATCAGTGTGTAATGTGCCTGAACCAGCAGAATGATACATTAGCAGTTTGTGTGCTGAATGGTGAGACGGCTGCAAAGCTAATTGATTTGACGACACAAAAAGGATGGTGACTTTGGCTGTACCAACATTATCTTTCTAAAATTGGTGCCTCCTCCTCATAGTGGCTCATTGGTCTGTAAATGTCAGATAAGAAGAAAAGTGCTCACTGGCTCACGCTCCACAGCCGCGACAACAGCACCGAATACAAGATGCTTGACTTGGCGACTTTCAAACCTGAAAAAAGTGGAGAAGAAGCAAAAAGAAGGAATTAATAAAAAACAAAACCTCATCCACTTGGAGAAAAAAAAAGGAAAAGAGACAGAACGGGGTGAGGACTGAACAGAGATGAGCGAAACCTTCCAGCATGAAATACCCAAACCACTATATCTTCTCCCCGATAAGGCTCCAGAAGCTTATCAGCCAACGGGTAATTTCAATTAAAAGGGGTTTTGCAAGACAAGTGGTTAAATACCTCAGAGGAAACCTGTCACCACCGTAGAGGTAGCAGACTGCCTCCACAAGACCGAGAGGGGGGGGGAGAGGAGAGAGGAGAGGAAGAAGAAGAATGCACAGCACTGCTTGAATGGCCGGACTTGGCCCCAGTAGGGGCACGTGATGAGCGTTATTGCATTAGCTCCTCGCCAATCATATAATGAACTCTCTGTCAGACGAGACAAAAGTGCAGCCACACCCCTGCAGCACGGCGAAAAAGCTAGAAGAATGCGATCGGCGGGATTAACAATGAAGGAGCCCTGGAGGGAGGCAGAAGGAGGCCTTTTGCCAGAGAGAGATAGGAAGATTCAAGAGCTTAGTGTTGTCAAATGTTTTATTCAGCCATGACCATGAGTGCAGCCAAACAGATTAGCCTGTTTACCACAGGTTCTCATTTAAGAGATAAATCTTTAAATGTTGGATTTGGCGGAGGGAGACGGGCAGCATCTATGTCCCACTAAGTAGGAGGGGGAAGGGAGAGGGAGGGGGGGGGGTTATAATTCCACTATAACAACGTAACTGAGAACCAGAAATAAAACTTCTAATTAAGCTCAAAGTTGTCTGAATTATTGACAGCTGTAAGCAGACTATGATCAATATGCCTTGGTGTGTCTTTCTCTCTCTCTCTCTCTCTGGCTGAGATGAGGATCGAGCTATCTTCACGTGGACGGTGTGAGGAGAGAATGGAGGGGAGGTTCGGCGGGCGAGAGGGGGGGGGGGGGGGGGGACTATGTTCTTTGTTGTAGCTCAGTGGAATTCATGCCTCTCTCCTCTCCTTCCCTCTGCACTCCTTTTGTTCTTGACTATTACAGCGGGGGTGATGAGGCTCCCCTGGGCGTGTTCAGCTACAGAGGCCCAATCTCAGTGGATAATCATCTTCAAGACGCATCAACGGGGCGGTTGTAATTTTGAACGACTGGTGGGGGGGGGGGGGGATTGACGCATGAAAAACGGCAAAGAAACAAGAAAAAGAGCACGAGCAGGTGTAAAAATAAAAACAACCGGGACACAATGTTTAAAAGACAGCTAGCTACTATGTGGAAGTGCAGTTTCCCTAACTTGCTTTTATGCAAAACGATTCTCCTTTTTTTTTTTATTATAAAACATTGCCTCATCACACTCGCTTTCCTCCCTACTGTTTCTGTGCTGAACGCACCCTCGGTTTGGCTGTGAAAACCTCCGTACTCGGGCAACTTGTTAGAAAAAAAGACCGAGCCAAGCATTCCACACATTTTCCAATTAATGATCCCGCTCTTGGCAGCCACGCAGTAAACGACTAACAAGAGAGTTGTTTTATTTCCCAAGATGAATCACACGCAGCGTCCGTTCTTCTGACTGGAGAACGGATAACTAATAGATCTTCCAGAAACCCACTTTCTTACTAATGAGAGGTCATCACACTGGGTTTAAATGTCAGGGGGAACTACTGTCATTTCTGGTGGGCAGTTCTTTAGTGCTTTATTGACCTTAAGGGACAGACCATGTATTCCCGGCAAGTGTCAGGTGTGGGAGTTGGGCCACAGAACTACTGTAGGGCAACTTTTAATGGAACCCCTGAGTGTTTGTGTCGATGCACGCACGCACGCACGCTCACACAACAACAGAACAGAGAGGGCATGACGATAACAACGCGACGGGCAATGATTGACAGGTGTATTGTCATTTTGAATGGCCGTGGGTCGAGCTGACCATTACATGTGCAAAACAACAGCATTCTCTGGAAAATCCCATTGGCCACATGGCTATCTTGTTGAAATCAATAACGTCTCAAGCTATCACAGATGTTTTCTGAGTGACCCTTCAAAATGGCAGCCATTTGTCCTCTAAAGCAGAGAACCTGCGCGCTTTAAATGTACACCACACTTCACACTGGCACATTTCTTACGGGTCTTGTGCAGCACAATATTTCCTTTTCTGCTAAAGTTGTCAAACTGGTTCTCAAGATCTGAAGTAGTGAAGCTGAAGCGTTTCAAGTAAGGCTCAAATGTGCAAATCTCAGAATTAACATAGGTCTTGACACGGAATAGCAGGGAGTTGTCATAGAGGATCATGAATATTCAAGAATGTGACCTAGTTTGATACACTGGAGCAGGACAGTGGGGTGCACGGTAAAAAAAAAGAAAAAAGAAATCTGTACTCAAATGTAATACAGGAGCGTGGAAAGACGAATCAATGTGGGAGGGATTTCATCTTAATTACTTAATCAACTGTTGAGCTACCTTCTGCTTTTCAAAAAGGGTTCTCTATCTTCTCACATCGTGAGGATTTAACTATCATAACTCCATAATTAGAACACAAATGCTGTTTGCCTCCAGCCCGGTCCACCATGAAAGATAAATCCCTCAAAAACAAAGTGTGAACACCCTTCCTCTGAATCATGAAGCAACATACTGAAGTACACAAATGAAAAGTGTTTCATTCTTCCCAGACCATAAGTTAATAAAAAATCCACTCTGTTGGCACCAGACTGTCTGACACAAACTCAAATTGATTCATAATTGAGTTTGTATAGATTTTTATCCAGCTTTTGCTGGTTACATTAGGGCTTGACTAGTCCCATTTTGCAGTGGAGTGTACAGCAAAATGCAACCTATGCTCCAGGCTCACTGTGCGCCGTGCATTGCAATAGCTTGCTCAAATAATAACAGGCTCTGAAGGACAATTTTGCTTGCCACTCATCAATGTGCAAACAGTGAAGGATGTATTTAGGGTCACCTTTTTCTACTGACACAAGCCTTTTCCCTGACTATTAGGACCTACAGTACATTTAGCTATTCCTAAATGGGACTCAGGATGAAATATGATTTTCACATCAAGTACACAAAAGCTTTTTGTGAACACACATTGCAACCTTGGGGAAAAAAACACATTTTTAAGCCATTTCATATGTGTAAGCCAAACTCAGACACTCCCATTTTGTAGGGAAGAGTGCTGTTAGTCTTTCTGTTCTTGAGCAGTTTGTAAAGACATCAACACTAACAATGTGTTAGCCTCTTTTTCAGTGATCATCCTTGGGTTCACTCCTTCCCATTGAATGATAAAACATCATGTCTTAATTTAAAGAAATGTTAATTATTAAAAATAAAGAGCAACTCACTGTAGAAAATGTCTAAAAATGACAGGTATAAAAATGAAATCGGTTGGGGGATGTTTTTCAGATGTGAAACAATACACATCTGGTGCTCTAACACATGGGATCTTCCCCAGCCCAAACCCTTTACAACAAAGAGAAAATACTTTTTGATGCCCTTTGGACAAATTTGACCTACTTACTTTCTTTACAATTGCAGAGTCTCAGGTGAAAAAAAGGAAAAGGGGATATAGAGATTAATAGGTGTATCCATTAGAAAGACAGACATGTTTGACATGTACAGCAGCATTTTTAGCTTCTATAGGTCTATTACAACGTAATCTATGACATATTTAAAAAAAAGGTATATTCTATTTGAACAAAGCAATACAATCCGATGACTTTGAAGCCTTTCACACCATGGATCTAACTTTGGTTATATACAGTATAATACAAAATACAATAACATCACCAACTGCAAAAGAGAAGCTGCGATGTACCACTAAAAGTTAGTTTGCCAGCGAAGGTATTTTAAGCACCTAAGAGGTGCCTTTGTGGCCGTGTCTCACTTGGTGCGAGTGCTTTGTGATTAAGAAGCAGGCAGGCCATTCATCAGACGCCGCTGTCCATTCAGTCCTCGGAGGGGCTGTCATAGAGGTCTCTGTCCAGCCTTCATCCACGCTCCATCTTCGGCCAGACAGCAACATCCCTCCGCGACAAAAGAGGGAGACCAAGTTCGGGATTTATGGCCGATCTGCAACGGGCCTTAACATCTCCCGAGGGAGGACATAAAACACTGAGGAAAACAGAGTGTGAGCAATAACACGCACGTTTGTCTTTAATGGCTCTATGTACTGATAATGATGTTTGATTTTCCATTACGTTCCGATGAAAGGTGAGACAATCCAAGGCTGGCGCTTTGATGTCCCGATCCGTTGCTGTAAATGCCAATATCTGTACTGTAAACTTTTTCTATTAGTTGAAACAGCATTAGACAACCTTAAAAAAAAAAAGATTGCGCCCGAGATACTCATTAATCCCACCTAGCCAGCAATTTAATAATAATAAGGATGATGAAAAGCATGAGGCAAATCTTCTCTGTATGCAATGCTGTTGTTTTCTTCTGAGGAACCCAAGGCGGTTCAAAGCAGCTCTTCGGTAGTAAAAGGCCAGACAGCCACCATCACTTACTCGTACTTGGAATAATATGTCTTTGAAGGATCATATGCATATTTGAATAAGGGTATATGTGGTGCACGTGGAGAGTGCTTCATTAAAAGTGTGAAATATTCCCATTTCATTTGGTGGAATCCCCAGTGGCGCATTTATTGGTTATCCCTGGCAATACGGTGGAACATTAATAAAGTCCACCAATATCATTCAGCCCGTGGAATAATTAGGCAGCCTGTCCCCGAGAAGAAGGTACACGGCACATAAATTCTATTAATAAGCTACGTATTGGTTTAAGATCTAGAGGCCTGGATCTAAACTTGTCATGAGAGTAGCAGACAATTATAGCACCTTAGTTCTGCAGGGACAACAAAAATGATTCATTTTGTCAGCAATTTAAGTTGAAATAGGTAAACATTTGCTTCCTTACGGTTTCATTTTACTGCTCAAATATATGCAAACAATGAAAAAATCCTGAATCTGTCTTTGTTTTATTTTACCTTTGAACGATTACCTTGTTTTTCTCCAATTTGCTCTGCAACTTAACCCTTAACTGCTGGACCATAACGAGGCTGAACGTCACGCGACATTGAATTGTTGTAGCAATCCTCTTCTATTTCTAGTTTTTGTTCATTCCTATTATCATATTGTTTGTGTTCAAAAAAGTTTTTAAAAAGTTATATAATGTACATTTAAATGCGACTACGGGTGTTTTTCAAACAGTAGGTGCAAATGACGCTACATTTGAGCACATATATCAAGTTAAAGAGAGCTTTGACAGCTTTTATATTTCAACACCTTCTAAGGAAAACTTACTTTACAAGAATAAAGAAAGATATAAACGGAGGTATTAATAAAAAAAGCACCTCAGCAGTAACACCATAGAAACTTCTAGAATCATATCTTGCTATTTACAACATTTAGACCTGATGTTGAGAGAAATATTACTGCTCTAATGTTTCTCAAATACCAAAGGCAGGGTCAGTTCGAAAACTTTGCTGGCCATCTCCGAAGATGGATGGCGTGGCACAAAGGTTTGAGGCTAACCCTCCAGCAGTGACTTGCTGTGGTTGTAATTACCTGACACACGGAGGAGTGTGGAGGGAGGCAGGATGCAGGATGCCACTGCAGCAGAGTGGCAGAGGAACGACAGCACGGCCTAAGTGGAGCCAGGAGAGATGCCGAGGATGAAGAGGGAATCCTATTTCTATTTCCCACCCTGACTTTTATTCAAATATTTGCCAGGTATTTGCATGCTGTCTCCTCAGTCCTGTACCTTTGTCGTTGTGAGAACTTTAGAAACTTAGTTGTGGTTTTGGACCAGTAACCCTGCAATCCTCAGTGGAAGCTGATTCAGACCCACCACAGTGCCCAACAGCTGCATTCCCCCCACCAGAGCAAATAAACAGAGTCTACCCACAAATAGTTAAGCAATCAATGTTCTGATTTTCTAAATCCCCAAAATGCACCATCAAATAAACTGCTGACATTGCCAATACAATGGTGAAACAATATTGGTTAGCGGTCAACGGTTGGAAATAAATAAAAGTAGTTAGTTAAAATTAGGCTTTGAGCCAGCAAATAGAGTCAGGACCAAAAACAAAGGGTTTGCCAAATCACAAATAATCCGAAAGCCTATTTGTGACATATAGTTACCATCTCTCTCTCTCTCTGACACACAAATACACAAGGTAAACAAGTAAAGAGATCTTATTTCCTTTACCTGTCTGGATCAAGTCTTTCCCAGCATGCACTCAACAGCAGAATGGTGCATTTTAGAAACTGACATTATCTGCGTAAAAAGAAAGAAAATCAATCATAAATATGACATTAAATAAACAGATATCACATAATGTCCATTATCCATGATTGAACCATTATGGTGTGTTTCACATTTACAACGTGGGTAAGTAAAGGAATTAAAATGAATGAACAATGATTGATTGCGCTGCCAGGTACGTTCATGGCCTGGTCCCAGAGTGAATGATGTGTGACTTACTTCATCTAATAGAAAGCTCACAGAAGTAATTTTAAAATAACTTTTAGTAAATTGTATTTTATTGCATTTTATCGCTAATTGAATATTTTGGGTTTTGGGGAAAGAATGCCAACCAACAAAATAAATCAGTAGATCCATTAAAGTCTACTAAAAAACTATGCAAATAACAATGGTTGAGATATTATGAAATGGCTCATTGTGACTGAAATGCATCACTCCAAATTACTTATCTTCACATTTCAGTTTTATTCATCACATATTTACTTTACTTTAGCATATGGCATATCAGAGTAATGGAGGCTTGGAAAAGTAGATCCTAGATTTGAGGCGGAAGCCCCCAGAGTAGAAAAAGTGTAGGAATGTAACTCCCAGAAGAAATGGGCCCCCTTTCACAGACTCAAAACTCCCCCTCTATTACAGGTGTGAAAGTGTCCGGCTGACCGTGCCTTCGATCCCTCTGCTGAAATGCACGGCTGTTGGTGAGAGAGAGAGAGAGATACGCGTTATCTCTAGGAAGAATGTAAAGTGGCAAACTCTGGGGTAACCGTGGGAGTAATACGGTCAAAGCAGTCCTCAAAAACATTCCTAAAAGCACTGCAGAGAAGTTTAAAAGTGACTGGATTTGCTTATTGCCTCCACCTCAGCCCTCCTCCAGGCGACCGCGCCTGTGTCTGGCTGCCAAATGGGTTACTATCAGCAACGGTGAAGTGGCAGAAGAGCCACTCGAACACAAGCAGAGCCAAGAAACCGATCTCCTGTGAGAAGAATGTCTGTCTGGCTGGCTCTTCCCACGTCACGCAGATGCACCGATAAAGGGTTCGCCAAGTGGATTCTCCCCTTCCTGTGACACTCCTGATTGGAAAAAAAAGGCACAGTCGGAGTTCTGGGAGCAACCACCTTTTTGTTTTTGTTTTTTTTGTCTTTTTACAATCTGTAAGTAAAAGGAGCTCAAAGATAATTGTGACAAGCTGTTGACCCCTGTGGCTAGGTCACATTTCTCCAGGACAAGGGGGGTTGGGGGGGGGGGGGAGGGGGGGGGGGGGGGCACTTCCTGGCCAAAAACAAACTATCCAATGAGGACTCAAAACCATTATCACTGCTTTGCATTGTCGGAAGACATGCTCCCCTGAGACTAATTTACTTATCAGTTTCCTCGCTATGATAAATGCCACAACCGCGGTGGCTCCGACTGACGAGCCTGTGACAGGATGCGCTCCCGCCTGGTTTGTTTGCCATTTCACCACTTGATGAGATGTTTGTGAGTGGAAGCAAGCTGAAGCTGGGTGATCAACTGTTATTGGCTCAGTTTTGTGTGTATTCTGAAGCATAAAGCTCAAAAATCTCTAAAAGGGAACGAGAAGGTTAATGGATTTTTTTTTTTTTATAGCAATATCAAGCTCATATGGATCCTAACAAATCAGAGAATAAATGTGAGCTACACAAACTCCATTCAGAATGGAACGTTTGTTCTGGTTTGTAAGCAATATATACGTATCTGGCAAAGACAAATGGATTCCCCTCATACACAGCGTAGTTGAGAATAACGATGGTGACCAATTGATTTAGCAGCAGAGGACCCTCTGACACAACAAACGCAAGCAGTTTCGCCAAAAATCACGACGTTAACAGATGATTTCCTATGGAATGGTTTGTTTAAGGGCCTAATGTATATGAGCTATGTCAACAGCAAGTTCCACGTGTCAGCATTGTTGTGTATTTAAACCTTTTTACATCCTTGATGGATGGTGCTAATGAGTGATGTACAAGGTCTTAATTTGTGTAGTCGCTATGTCAAGTGTCAAAACAACGGATACACACGGACCAAAGCACATTTGGAAAATTTGACTGACTGCAGGAGAGTGTAACGTATCTTGTGCTATTCTATAGTATTTTTATACGGTAGGCAAAGAAAAACACACAAACAGTGAGGGCAGTAACAAGGAGCAAGAGACATGTTCAAGGCTTTTTGGTTGGCTTCACCTTAATTATCAATTGTTACATATAATTGATTTGCAGCAAAATACTTAATGACCTGGCAAGCCCGTCAACATAGTAGTGGTGGTGAAAGCCATTTTTATTGCCTCATAGAGACTGTAATTATGATTGTGTTGTGTTTTTTTATTGTTTGGGCCCAAAATTGAAGAAAAAAAAAAAAGCATGGCATGTGGGCTTTGAAGACATTCAGGCAAGGAGAAGAGAAAATGATGGCAAGTGGCAACTTATTGATTTATTGGGGCCTAATTCAAAATGTCCCTTTTCATTTATTGAGCTAATTCGTGAAAGACGCGTTGTGTGACGGAGGAAGATTGAATGCAGAATATTTAAAGGTTACTCAGATTTCTAGGATTAAAAGTATTGCGTATGAAACGATCTTTCACGAGCATGGTTTAATCAACAGGATGCGACAACATTGGTTCATTAAAACACAATCGCTGTCTTTCACAGGTGTAAACAACGTTTTTGCTGACTAAGATCCAAACATACATCTCGGATATTGCCCGGCTGTCCACAAGCCACAGCCTAATAGTCAAGTGAGGGGTCATACAACTGTTATATAGAATAAATGATGTTTGTGAACTATTACATCCATTTCCAAGTGTTTTGATCATCTATTAATTCATTTCAACAATTATCCAAGATCTAAAAAAATAGATTCCAGCTGCTTAAATGTTAGGACTTAATGGTTTTATTACTCTGTGAAAGTAAATGAAATGTATTTGATTTGCGGACAACATTTATCATCTTGGGCTTTGGCTAACACTGAAACTTTTTTTAACCATATTCTGACATTTAAAGACCAAAACAACTGAACAAAACATAATGAATAGATTAAGCAATAATAAAAGTGGTCGTTAGTTTAAGTCCTAATGGGTTTTCTTAAGTTAGTTGAGCCAAGAAACATATAATCATATTAATCAAAGTCAAGAAGTGTCCATAAAAAATTGTAATATTGCAAAATGTAGAAAAAGAGAATTTATGTTAATTTTTGATTTCTCTTTAAAAGAAAATGCATTAATTAAAACAAGAAAACAGGATTTGATTTGATCAATGGATTTTGTTTCAACAAATACAGACGATATTAATTAATCTTTCCACTTTGACATTTCTTTGAAATATTTAAATGATATTGAAACGAGTTTCCCACAATGCAAATCTCAAAACCATGTAAAATTCTATGAACTTAAAAGATTCCCAGTTAGCAACCAGCTGGAGAACCCACCAGAGCATTTAGCCGCTAAAGAGCCAGCTCTTTGCACAAGGATTGTGTGTAGGAATGTAGGAAAAAGTACAATGACGCATTCTTACAAGACTTCTTGACTTCACCGTTTATTAAAGCCAGCCACGACGACACTATTTATGATAAATAGTTTGTTTGGGGAGTGTATTTTCTTAACCTCCAGTCCCTGCAAAGCTCTGCAAATGCACCTTTCGCTCTTATATAAACATTTGAGGCACAAAAGATGGGTCTGAATGCAAAGGTCATGTAGTCATATGACCAGTTGATTTGGGATGAAGACATGTGCGGCTCCTCAGAGCTTATGACTCATATTTTCTGAGGTGTCAGCAAAGCGTTTGCCTCGCCTGTGATCCACTGTGCTCCGCCTTCTTTTAAGGAGGCACCACCAACAGCGAGTTTTTTTACGAGCACATAACACAAACCCAAGCAACACAGCATTGGTTCATTGTGCACTTGAGGAGGGCGAATCCATGCTACGGTACCCGATTCACAAATCTCACGTTCAGCCACAATTTGGTGCTGATTTTAGAGAAGATGGGACTCTTTTGTCATTGGTAAAACTCATTTTTGTAACATTATACCATCTGTAATATTGTAACCATGTTAAATGGTAAACTCCAACACAACAATGTTTCTGCTCATAATCAACAATGTACACATTTTGACCTAAATCTGTTTTACACGATAATCTGCAAAAGAAGGCCGCAAAGACCTACTTAACTAATGCTGTAGTAATCCTGCTACATTTCTATGTGTTGGATTAAATCACTTAGCAAAACAAAAAATATATATAATCTATGTCTTAGTTGTCAAAAATGATGTAAATCTTTCATAGATAAATATTAGTGTAGAGGACTTACTGGTTTCAGTAAATGTTAAAAAAAGGTAGATAAAAAATCATCCTTCCTAATCGCTGACTAAGCTGTAATGTTTGTGTAAAAGCTTTCATTTTATTGAAAGTATATTAATACACAACATTTTATATTTTATCTCCCTTTAATAAGCCTGGATTGCATTTTTGTGGACTCAGTGGTGGGGGGGGGCCCTGAGACATTGTCCCTTTATAGCAAACCGGACCTGCGTTGCCGTGTGTTTCTTCCGGGGGCTCCAGCTGCCTTCCACTGTCTAAAGACATGCATCTCAGGTGGATTGGAGACTCTAAATTGCTGGAGGTGTGAATGTGAATGTGTGTGTGTGTGTGTGTGTGTGTGTGTGTACTACCTGAGATAGACTAGCGGGTGTTACCCTTCCTTTCACGCTGGGCGCGCTGCGTCAGCCTTCGGCCTTCCGTGACTCTGAAATAGGAACGAGTGTGTATAGGAAATTTATGGCTGGATGAGTTGATCACGATCATGATGGCGTATGTCAGGTTTTACACATGTTTCACACAGGCCTTAACTGAATATTGCATATAAAATACCTAGAAAATAAAATAAAAAATAAATTACATCATACACAAAGCATTTGAGTATATGATATTATTAGTACACATCTAATAGCCGTCAACGACCATTTACATGCTCTTAATACCAATCAGCATCAAATGTGGGACCGCACTTGTAGCTACAAACGCATAGCATAGGGAAAAATATTAAATATTGTTATTGAACTGACTATTCATAACAATGATTGTTGGCTATTAGGTTTTCAACTTTCCTCTCAAGAAAAATGTGGAATTAAGGCTTTTAAGCATTTTTTGAGCATCCTGGATTGTTTTTCATAATAATTCATAATGTGTTGATTCCACAAGTACTTGTTTCTAACTATTTGGTTTTCTTAATTTATGCTGATTAACGGTTTCCCCGGTAATTACGCTGAAGTAATTACAACATCAATCTTTTGCCTGTTAATTCCTCGCACAAAAGTTTGAAAATAAATAAAGATTTAGTGACACGAATGGATTAAAAAGCAGAATAATGTCTTTCAACCTAATAAAATATATATCTAAAATTGAAATGAGCAAATACAATTAGTGTAAAAATTGTGGTTGAAATGCTTGCTGGCGAGCTCTGATGGACCTTTGAGAAATTTGGTGAAACGGCCCATCGTGGGGGGGGGGTTCATTGTTTACCAAACCATCTGCAGGTCAATCAAAAAACTGCAAAAAGAGGTCGAACGCATCTGCACCCCCCCCCCCCCCCCTCCCCCGACAGGACAGCTTGAGGGTAGACAGGACTTAAGAGGCCATAAATGCTTTTCTTGGCACCGCAGGTCTTTACTGTGTTCAAGGAAATGACCAGTGTTTGAGATAAAAGCCAAACAGGTTTCAGAGCCCCAGGAGTTGATGCGATATGAATGATAATACTCTGGTTGTCGAAATGAAGGCGCAGAGGAGGTAAATTGAAGTTTAAAATTTAAGATTTAAGGTTTCTTGCACCAGCGCTTGGAAAATGTAAAAAGCCTACCGGTTTAAAAGATTAAAAGAAGTCACAACAGAAGTTTTTCCACGCAATAAATGTCTTTATTGGAAAACTACAAAACAACTTTTTGTAACTTCGCTATTCATTATTAACATGGGTTCTAGGCCCATTACTTCTCAAAGTATTAACAAAAGCCGCCCCCCACCGCCTTCCCCCCTCTAAGCCAACAAGCCTAGATTGGAGAATCGTTGAACAAACTTTTGCATGTAATCACAGACATATTTTATTCATATAATGATATGCAATAATAGCTAAATCATTCAGTGTCAGCAGTTCCTGCATACATGGCCCAAACATAGCATCCTGTAACTGAATAGATAAACAGTGTTTGTCAAAATATACCGGAATGATTCTCTAAATTTAGGACACTTCGGAATGCTTATTTCTCTTTGGTCATACCCCCTCTGCACATTTTGTCCAACTTAATTACACAGAATGTTGTGCTCTACTTATATCTGCACACTCAAGTTGCTCTACTAGGGGACAGAACTGGCACTAATAATACATTTCAGACTCGCCTCCATGACAGACAACGTATCTAACTTTGAAGGCAGTAGCTCCACGATGGCTAAGCCGCTCCAAAATAATAATAAAAAAGTGCAAACTGTCGTGTGTGACTCGTGTGCGGTGAGGAACGAGTTGGAAACTGAATCGCAGTGCAAGAAAAATACTTCACGTCCACGTATCATATTCTAATAAACCACAATTCCCACCGGTATGGGGGGAGAGGGGGGAGGGGGATTATCACTGTCCATTTGTCTTGTCCGGGCCACCGCTGATGCAGAGGCTCTCCCTCTCTGCGTCTGCACCATTCAAAGTTGAAAAGCAACGCTGGCGACTGCTGCTAATAATTTGTCTCTGGTAACAGCGGTTTGTCGGGAGCCAGGACCTCAGCTCCAGTCGATGATACATTATTGCTATATTTTGCCCTGGTTTAATTGCATCCATGTATGGGGTCTGGTACCATATCCTTCAAAGCTTATCCATCATGGGAAACTTTAACCCCGGCCTGCTTTATTGTGTCACATAATCCTGTATTTGACAGAATATGTGTAAGAACATTTCTGCCATAACTTCAGAAACAGCTTATCCATTAATAGGGTTTATCACAGACAGAGCATTCAATCAAATCTTTTGGCCTTTCACATTGAGAAAAGAAAAGCAAAGCTTCTTTTCCTTTGAACGAGTGACTGAGGCTCTGTGTTGTTCATTATCACGTCATTCAATGTATTCACACCGCTTTCATCTTCATGTATACAATGCAATAAACCCAACCCAATGTGTTATCAATATTCAAGGCCATCTACACAAAAAGAGAGAAAATTAAATGTTTAACACTGTTAACTGTAAACCTTAACTGTAAACTTTTGTATCTATTCACTAAGAAGTGACACTTAAAAAAATCTGTGCGTGATTGTGAGCTTCTCTGTAGTTTACATAAAGTAAAACTAAACTATCAAGGCAACTCTTGCCGCTTAGACGTGTTTGGAGAGTTTGGCTCTTCTCCTGCAACGGTTTCATTTATCACGTTGCCCATTTTTCATTTGTGAGCATTCCATATGCAATAAGATCCTTGCATTCTCATACAAGAATGTACTCTACATTCAGCAGCTGCATTCTCCAGGCTGGTCTCTTTCTATGTTAATGATTTAAATAAGAAAATGCCTCTGCGCTCCTCCTCCGAGGAGCTTTCTCAGGGTGCAGCACAAATGCAAACAAATCTGCGATGATTAGTAAACCGACTCATTCCTGACCGATACTCTTCCCTTAATCTCCGCTTGAGAGAGTGAGATAGATCTACGTTTTTTGGAGTTTACCACCAAACTCAATCGCTCCCTGGATGACTAATGTGTTGCTGGGACAGAGGCTTTGCAATGTGTGGCAAGATCTCCCGAGGCCTTTGTGGCTCTGGCGTGCTCAACATCCCCATTGAGACAGTAAAGAATAGGTGGTCACTAGGTATGGACACAATGAAACCAAACTCAGGGATTGGAACAATCGCTTCAGCTGTCAGGGGGTGACAGAAACTGTAATTAATGGTATTTTCTATTTTCACAGAAGAGAATGAGCATCTGACAGAAGCATTATTAATGAGTGCAGCCTTGTTGGAGGGAATAATGGCAGTTTATTAGCGGTAAGATAGATTTAACAGAGCGGTCTCGAACAAAAGGTGACACGCATTGAAAAATGGAGACAATCTGCCCTAAAGATCCAAAGGGAGAAAATGTTCAATACAACCAAAATGTTGGTATTGTGATATTATTCCCTTTTACCCTTGAAACCATCTGTTAGGCAAGTTGAAGATAAAAGAAGCCCGCTTTTTCCAAGAACGTATCACTTGAAAAGAGTAAATGTTGAAAGCAAAATGGTGTCAAGATGAACATTTTGTTTCTACTTGCTCTGTGATAATGTGTCTTAACAAATAATTGTTTGACAGGTGCATAGATTGATATTCTTACTTTGAGATCCAAAGCAAACATGACTTTAGAGTGAAAGTATGATTTATTTATGGCCGTTGTAATGATGACCGCTTCATGGGATCGGCATTCATTTGTTATGAGTGGACATATGTGTTCTGTTGGATTGAGAACACAAACAGACATCCATTTTAATGTTTGAGTTAGTGGCTTTAAAGTCATTCTTACTTTAGAAAACGACACGTCTAAACCAGAAACAAATATGCTCATTACACAGACTTGATGAACCAATACAAGTAGGGCAATTGTTTGCAGCCGCAAATCCAACAGAACATAATGAAAAACTACGCAATTACCCTAAAATTATCCTATTTTTTCTCACAATATCTTACGGATTGAGGAAGGGAATAACTATTTTTTAGCAATACTGATGATTACAATATTGCCACTGGGTGAAAAGATGTGTTAAACGTATTCCGGCAGAGTTTCAACAGACACTCTGCCTCATTCATTTCACTGGACTGAAATATGGGCGTACGCCATTGAATAGATGCATTAGATGATCTCCAGAAATGAAATGATATCTCCCCCCCCCCCCCGAAACTATTTTCAGTTCATGTAATTGATTCTCATCCAGCGAGTTTGACTGCATTATGTTTGTTTGAAAAGTTAAAAGAATCCAGCTAATTTCTCCCCAACCATGCAACACTTAACCAGATGAGAGTGGCCACTTCAAGCTTTGTTGATGCATCCAAGAGAGGCAGGCCAGCCCAGCTGCAAAAGCTGATCAAAAGAAAGAGGGGGAATGTGATATTAGCATCAAGTGCCTCAGCGAGTGACTCAGACAAAAACATTGAAAAAAAAACATTATCAGACACTTCCTTTACCCATGTTTGGGAGTGAATATATCTGTTTGTGAAGCAGCTGTGTGCATCCATACATGGCATTGAATCGTACTTTAACCAGCATCATAAGGCAATTCCTCTTTCCCTTTTTGCGTGCCGTTATTGGTAGTATGCTAATGACATCCGCTGTGATTAGCGATTTTCTTCTAATCTTCCTTCCACGATGGCCTAAGCAATCACAAAAGGTAGAGCTTTGAGATTTACAGCAGCGAGCTCCTTCCCATCTGCCCTGACTCGGTTTACTTTGGATAACAACACGACATTTTGATTCAAAGGCCACTTTGGTGCATCACTGTGCATTTGCGGATTCAGGAAACCCGCTCACAGGAACATTTGGAGCCTTTCTCTGTCATGACCTAACCTGTGTTGGGTGAAAGATGTTTAAAGGGGGGAAGTTTCTGGTGCATCACTAGGGCTTAGAGGGATGTTTTCTTTCATGTGAATATAGTGAGCTACATCGATCTTGGGAAGTATTTCTTGTTTTCAATATCGAACAGGAACAGGAAGCTCACAAATGTGTCAACCAAGTCCGCCATTTCAAATAGATTAACATTGAAACTGTCGCCGCACATTTAGTGAAAAGTGATTAAAATGGTCTGAGGCTTTTGTAGTCGAGCACTTGTTGGAACAATGTAAAAGTCTTTTGAATCCCCCGGGGCGTGTGGGGGCTGACCAAATAATTGTGTGGCCTCACACCGTTTCCGAGCATTTGAACTGGAATCGATCCAGAACAAAGTAAACGCATCATTTGATATCTTCCAGTTAACTTTCAGCATTAAAGGGAAAAAAATGATTTAGACCAACTGTACCAGCAGCCAGAGAATTTCACGTCCTGCTTAGAACATTTAGTAAGACATCTTTAGAAGGACCAACATCCCCCTGTGCCAAGTATTGAAAAAAAGTATCTCATTTGTTCTGGTAATTGAAATACTTTCAGAAGTTTCTGTTGAAGTCTTCCCATTATAAAGAGTCTTTGAATGGAGACACTACAGGGGGCAGTTACTGGTGTGAGTTTGCATTGAAATGCACCTAGAAGCCCTCCCTAATTGGCAGCCATCTCATTTGGCTTTGATACTCCACCTCATCATCTGCATGAGCAGAACAGGCCATTGTCTGGGGAGGAAGTGCCGGTGAGTAACCGGCTAATCGCCGAAGACAACGCATAACGCTTGGGAGGAAGCAGAAGTTCAACAACCAAGCCATAAAGCAACTCCAAAAAAGTGTCAATTACAGCATGTATTCATAATATAATGTACGCCCATGCAATGCTTTATTGCCGCTCGCGAGGAACCGTGTTCTGCGCAAAGCGTTAATGTGGGCAGTAAAACGTGGGTTTTAGACAGCGAGATCCAAGGACCTTCTAATTAAGAGCACCATCTCAGGGACAGCATAGGGAGTGATCTAATAGCGAGGGGCCATGCATGCTTTTACCTGCAGTGTGCTTTATCTACCAAGGCCTCGCAGCAGGACCTTAGACCCGCCTGTCTCCTGCTTTGCTGCTGAGATACGGTCTGCACCGGCGCAGGCACCGGGAGCCTGTCAAGCACCATTACAAGTTGAGTGAAACAAACGGGCAAAGTGTTAATGCTAAGTTGTACAAACAGCCTCGCCGGCGCGAGGCAGTCGCAGGAGTATCCGGGCTATGAATGGAGCCGTGCTGTTTTCGGAGGGTGTGGCATTAGAATTCCCACCACCTGCGGAAGGGAGAAAATACCTCCCGGGGTCTTCCTGTGATGGGGTGAAAGAAGCATGAAAGCTATTACAGTAGTGCAGGCTCCGTACTCTCCTTGGCAGTCAACTTCGGTCCTTCTCAGAGATGTGAGACACTAATTACAACGGAGTGTGAACTTTGGAATTCCGACAAAAAAAACCCCCCAATAACAAAACAGTGACAAGTAAGATCAAGGTCAGAAACAGGTGGCTAATCTCACATTTAGTATCTGTATGTATTTTTTTTATATTGTGTGCTCAAACTACGTCACCTTCCTGAAATCTTCCCATCAAGTGGACGTCAATCTATAAGATTCCATGCAGACGTGAAGCAGAAATTCATTTAATGGCTACCAGAGTGTATGAAAATCAAAGCCTGAGCACTGAAAAGGGAATCCATACCGAGGGAAAATTAACTATTGACTAACCTCCTGAAATGTGCAAGTCCCATGGTCAATTGAATTTTTAAATTTTTTTGATAAAATGATATCTACTGCACTGAATAAATGAAAAATCACATAGGGTAAGTCGGTAGAAAGACTCTTGTGTCAAAACTCCGAGAACTCCTTAAAAAATTGCTAGTTCTTTAAGTAAAGAAACTTTTGCATGTTTTGCAAAGGTTCAACTTCGTAAGACATTTGTGCAACAATGTATCGCTGTGTCAAAACTCTTCTGAGGGTTGAAAAATGGATTTAGTTAAGTGCAGGAAGTATTATGTTTAGCTCAGGGCAAAGTGTTCTGTTGAGTTATAGCAGCCGATTACCCACAGCTCTGGTCCAGGGACTACATGGGGTATTTGTTTACACCAAAGGAAATGAAACTATTTCCATTTAACTGCCTACTTATGGACCTCCTTCGCTTCACTCCTCAATACATGTAACATGTTTCTTACTTTTACAACGCGCATCTCTGCTTCGACACAGCAGACGAGGCAAAACAGGAGGAAATAAAATAGTGCATGGCATAAATCATTGCAGAGGAATCCTGTTTCCCATTATATCTTCAGAACCGACTGAGTTTTTATGCAGAGGTGCTGATGCAATTAGTTGTTCTCCGCTTAAATTTGAGCCAGATTGAGCTTGGGTTTCAAAGAGTCAAAGAAACACTATCTTGCTTCAATTTTAGGGGACCTGCGCTTAATTTGGCCTGCTTTATCTAATAGAGATTTCTTTTTCAAACAACATGTGGCTTGCTGTTGGTTGAATCAAAATAATGGACAGCAACAACATTCAAGAGACGGAGGTTTTATCTGCGATATCATCGCATTTTACAAACTATTAGTTGTGAACACAAAGAAGTATCCTTGCTGGACGCTTGGCGAAAACGTAGAAATAGAAATGTGGCCCACGGAAAACGTAAGCACAGAACAAGCATATTTCACCCACATTGATCTCCATCAATTATCAATGGCTCCGACAAAAGCTCCATAACTCGATTTCCAACATGCATATGTACCTCCAACAACAGTGTCAGCATAATCCCTGCCAGGAGCGAGTGCTGCTTAGGACGGCAAGAAAGGCAGAGAGATAGAGGGGAGATGAGGGGCTGCCGGGGAGCGCCATGAGGTTGATCCCTGGTAAGCTGGCCCGTGGACTCAACCCTTTAACATTTAGCTGAGCAGCAACGGTGGTGAATCCCTTTGCCAGTTGTACAGATGAAACGACACGCTGGCTGTCCCTGATTCTACTGCCCCCTACAGGAAAACAGCAGGACAGGCAGATTTAATAAATGCAACTGAATGCACCATTAGACTCTATGTTCAAAAGTGGTGGTGGAAATCAGTCATTTTTTTTATAAGTCTCAAAAAAGAGTAGATCTAGTTTAACTACAAGTGAAATGCTCTCGTCTACTTAGCCTCTCAGACTTCACAACGCACGGGAATACACCACAAATCAATATGCAGGGGTAAGGCCGTTCACGGCAAATGGACCATGTGCCTTTGATTTATACACAGCAAAGCATGGCGAGAAAGAAAAAGAAAAGATCTGTTGTCCTCTTTTGACGCCGTCGCTGAATACGGCCGAGGAACAAATATGTAACGCAAATTTACAATCTACCGTCTCCACAATATGAAATTGTTACCCACCCATTACGCCAAGCACAGATGCCCCATCCAATCGGCAGCTGGTGCGCTGTATATTTCCGTTAATATTTCACATTAGCCTTGTGGCGCGACATAATGCCAGATGATTGTCTTGTCTGTTATGGTATACGATGAGAAGTGTTCAGGGCTGCTAATGTGAGACGTCTCTGTTTACCACTTTGATGGATGGCCTCCCTGATAGGACCGGAGTTACGTTCAGGGGTGTCACAGGAAAAAGATGACAGATGGGCCCAGCTGTTGAAGATATCGACACTTTGACCAGACCATGAAGACATTAATCACAGCACGACTAAGCAGCACTGAGGGAAAATGGGTGACTTCTCTTATTAAGACACAAGTTGCGATTGGGACACGCTGTATAATGGACCGTAACAAGTTATGAATAGCTTAAAATAACCAAAAACAACGCTTTAAGTTGAACACAACGGAAGCAACACAAAGAACTTGTAACGTGATAAACTGCCACAATGAACTGGAGGTTGTTGATGCCGTGAAATATAAGTGATGGCAGTTATCCAGAATGCTGTGTCAAAATAAAAAAGCGAGGCCTAATGGATATTTTTGATATTCAGTCTCAGTATCACCATCAAGTCATATGATATCATCTGATATGATACAACGGGTACTCACAGACTCACTGTGGGTAACCTTGACTGTTGCAACATGGTGCTTAGCGATTACACATTTATTCCCCGGATATTATCATCCTCTAGTTGTTTTCAAAGACAATTATCAGTAGAAATTGACAGTAAATTGACAATGTTCCTCTAACTGAGGGAATGATTTCATTGATCTTCTTTTATACACCCCTTGATATTGTGGTAGAAATTAAAAGCAGTAAAGCTAAAGTGAATTTTAATACGGCTGTAGCAACTCTCTCAGTGTCCACACGAATCCCGGCCGGTTCCTGGTACCACAGAGAAGATAAATAATATTCACGGGAGATGAAGGAAGTGGATGATGATGTATGTGTTGTGGGAGGGCCTGATTGAAGGGAGATTAAATCTCAATCAATCAACAGAAAGTGATGTTGTGCCTGAATTATTGAAGTTGACCCGGCCGGGAGTTTACACAGCAAGTTCACCACAGTCTGAACGACAAAGCAGCAGCTCCAGCAGAACTATTTGGTTTCAAATAGAAATCCACTACACTTAGAAAAATGCATTTTCTAAACTGCCATGAATGCAGTTATTATGATATCACCTTAATGTCCCGAAAATAAATAATGGAACCGACAAAGAGCAGCTGAAAAATTTGACTTGAAACCATTCATTAACATAATTTCTGTAGCTCATTAATAACAGTGGTTTTAATTATTCATGCTCTTGTTTCACCCACCCGTTTCTGTCCTGCTAGGATACACATCTCAGTTGCCTAAGAATGTTATATAAATACATATGTATGTATATTTCAGAGTGAGAGAATAAAACTGAGAAGGAAAGAGGGAGAGATTGCAACACCAACAAAGATGGGTCATTATTTCAGCGCCGCGGGGGAGACGGTTTAAACACTACTTTGTTCTGTTCAATTTTACTCTGTGCAACATAACTTGCAAACATCTGGGTGTAAACCAGCTCGTACCTTATTTCGAGACATGTTGGGCATCTCATAGGTGCGACTGTTTGACTGCCCGCCGAGCTGTGTATTCGCCGCACAGCTTGGTTTTACATGGATATCCCGCTGCTATTGTCAGTCGCTGCAGCCAACATTCACGACTAATTTATGTTTCTATAGCTCAACATTACCGTATGCTTTTATACGTGCTTGTTCGCCTTATATACATACTTTTGTCTTTGCCAAATGTGTATTTTTTCCATGAAAAATACCTTAAATTAAAAGAAAATATAAACCAACAATGTAAAATATCGTTATTTGTAAAATTTTGTCAAAGAAATGCAGCTATCGGAGTATCTGAATATCTAATGCCACACAAGAAACATCTTAAATCAAGCTTTCTTCATATATTTATGTCGAATAAGCAATAAGAAATAACACTATAAGATCTCAGGGAAATACAATCCTAAACAATAATCCACCATTCCACAGAAACATGGTGGGGTTTGATGATTGTCCACCGTGGCATACCTGCACGGATGAAACTCATCCTATATTCTAAACTCTAAGTGCTTTCATCCAGCAGTGAGGAATGGAATAAATATGTGGATTGCCATTTTAAATCTAACATATTTCCAAACATGGCTGCTTGCCTCGGCGCTTAGCAACATGGAAGCCAAGCGGATAAAAAAAAAAAAAAAGGGAAGAGAGAGAAGAAAGGGAGGCAGATAGAGAAATCCTCGCTGACAGCTGCTTTCTTCATGCTAATCCACGTTGTAAAGATGTTACCCTCAGAACTGTATGGAGACAACTGACCTATTGTTCCTGTTGTAATTAAAGAGACCACAGCTGAAGACGCCACGCCACTTGGGCAAAGGTGGCTTTTCTCAAAGGTCTAGCCCGCCGTGCACTGTAGCGCCAACAAGAGTGAGTGGAAAAACACTATTATCATCAATCAAAATGTCTAATGTTGTCTTACACACTATAAGGAATAATAACCTCAACTAATCTCATGATTGGTCCAAGTTGGATGATCCATGTATCAATTTTCTAACGGCATAAAATAAACACTTGAGAGCAATTGTTTTCTTTTGTTGAATACATCTTTTTTTCTTATCTTAATAAAAATCTTGTCATACTGGAAATCCATTAGACTTTCAATCTGAAGCAATTCAAAAGATGTGGTCAGATTTCATCTTTATATAACTACACTTACTACGATTGCTTTTATCATTACGATAATTTCCGACTGAAAGCAAACATTTTCTTTTCTTTTTTTTCTCATCTATAAGAATTTAGATGAACACAAAGCAGCAATGGCAACCGACATTGTTATGTAGTTGTAAGTGCTCATTTTTAATCAAATTCTGTATGGATCTGTCAGTCATGTATCTGATGAATTTGAACCGCTGCATCCTGGGCTGTGTTTATGGTGTTGTGCAAAATTCCAGCATCTGCAATCACATTCCACTCACTTGTCCACGAGCCTGCGCCCCGCAGCGCCTCTAAATCGAGTAATTTCACAGTAGCATGAAGAACTGGAGACGGGCTCGGCGACAATGTCGCGTGAGGCATGCAATAACATTCATCTATGTGTGTGACTGTTTGATACATATCTAGTTAAGCTCTGAGAACAGAGCGCGTGTCTCTTCCCTCTATGCTCCGTCCTCGTTCTGTTTGCCAGATAATGACCGGTCTGACTTCAAAACAATCTATTCTAATGAAAGTCCTGGTCCGAGGCAAATCCACATTCCACCGCCAGCAATCTGATGGAGGGAGCGGAATCACATTAAAACAAGCAGCTTTGCAGAAGACTTTGATTACCGGGTTATTCATCGGATGTCAATCATTCGCCGTAGCTGGTGCAGATTTTTGGTGCCCGATTTGATAGCTGATACTTCTGATGTTTCACGGTATCAATTAACGCCGCAAAACCATTGCAAAGAATCAGAAACGTGCAATTTATGTATAGTTTAGTAAGTAAGCTTGTTTGTTTCTGCCTTTTGTGAAAAGAGAAGAACATGAACAGGTTTATTCTTTATATACTTGGATTTGGACTTGAAATAATTGACTTGTCAAGAAAAATCATGTTCAATAAATAAATCATATAAGCATGTGAGATAAATGGTCATGACATGATTCTTCACTGAGAGGGAAAGGGATGAGCTTTGTGGTTCAAAATAGACATTAAAGCATGGAATGTCACTAAATATGACCTCACAATGCGTAGTTTTTGGTAAACACATAACCAAAGTGAACAATTTATGAAGTTTAATAAACGTCTGCTGAATGTGGGCTATTCAAAACATAAAAAACGTCCACAAATTGCCATATCCAAGGTTTGCCCGTCTGACTTCTTTGTAATCTGGCACAAGTCAAACTTCTGTCTCTCTAAAACAAAAAACCCTATTCGCAGTAAATACATATTTTTTGTACAGATCTGGGACAAATGCAGTCTAATTTCCAACCAAAGGCGAGTGCTTGCAGTTTTTTCCGGTTCTCAGACGTGTGTCGTTCTCATGCGTAAAGCCTACAGCTATTATATAAGCAAGGTAAGGCAGCTCCAAACTCATTAGTGTTTTCTGTCTTGCTTGCTGCACTCACTGTATCTGAAGATACATTCCACTCACATGTCTGAAGACACCGTGGTAACTTTGAAAAGGGCTTACATACTCAAACTCATCATTCCCAGCTGCATGGCAGTATCAAAACAGCTTGTTAAATCGCTGTTACGCTTCTTAAAGTCCTCAGAGTACCTGCTTATATATGTTTGAAACCTAATTACATACCGTAGAAGCAAACAAAAAAAAAATCATTTTTAGCGCCTCCACTATTTAGAGTGTACGCCAAACAGTTGAAAGAAGTGATGGAAAAATCCAGAAGGGAAAGAAACAAGCTGCTGTGCACAATTATCTGGCATATGTGGTGCCAGAATTGCATTGACAAGCCAAAAAACTGTAAACCTTTGGATTCTCGATCGTCTCCCAAACGCACACGTACACAAACCCTCATCAACGCCACTGCTCAACCAGTTGCAATTACGGAAACACATGAGAAACTATTGATTTCTGTAAATACAGTAGAGAATTTTCTGGGGGTTTAGTAGCATTTTGGAACCCCAACGTGTAACAAATTAACACCATTGCTTAAATGTTGATTTTCGATAAATCAACCAGCTGTGCCTTTGTGTCAAACTCTCCCACATGCCAGAAATAGTTTGAAGGTGGTTTACACCCCCGGTGTTCTGTGATTGGTCATATACAGTTATTACTGAGCATCAGCAATATTGGTGAGAAGAGGAGCCACGTGAAGAGAGAAGCTGAAGTAACAGCTGCAGAGCCACCCGTCTTCTAAACGGTTCCTTTGCTCTGACATTCCTTCGTTCACCGTGCAGTTGGCCGATGCATATTCAATTCAATGCTTTTCTCTTTCACAAAGGGTGCTTACTGACTCTTCTGAAAGTGGGATGACTCCAGACAATACACTGTCATTGCGATTGGTCGGTAATAATGCGTAATGTTCCTCCTATTGGCAGTTAATAGACGACAGCCATAAACGCTAATTATTTTCAATTAGCCACCACCTGAAAAACCAACCTTTCTTGCTGCAACATTAGATTGACATTACCTAAAACTAGAGGCCATTATTATTTCTCCTTTTTATAATTAAGGCATATGATATTGCTGATCACAGTGCACAACTAACAGGAGAAATTGCTTCCGCTGCAGTGAGCCCAGCAGACATTCATTTATCTATTTTTACTTTGTGTCATCTAAACTGGTCGTGTATTTTGTGCAATGCCTTTGTGTTTAATAATTAATTAAGTAATTGTTTTATAGTAATAGATTTTTCAAATGAAATGTTTTTTTAAATGCAGGTGTTTTCTGAAATGTGAATCGCAAAGTGACCTTTTTTTTTAAACTTAATTCCTCTTCGCCCAACAACAATAAATAAAAATGGTTTATATTAAAGTTCAACTCTAAATTGGCTGATTAACACATTCCAAGGTAGAAAAAACAGATTTCGTCACTGATGCTTTCTTACTTCTTAAAAGGTAAATCCAATCAACCTTTTAAAAACAGACTTTACACCTCTGTAAACACTGCATTATATTCATAAGAATAAGAAGGAAAACTGTAGAAATGCAGGATTCACACTACAAAGCACACAACCAGGAACAAGAGCTTGTAGTTATTGTTTTTTGAAGTAGTTGGTCTGAACACATTGGAATCAATTCTTTGTAACTGAGAATAGACCACTTTTTAATCAGTGGCATTTTATACGCAAGAATAATTGAAAACTAGAACAATTTTAGAGGTATTCATTCATCAATAAAGTAACATCTTGACAATTTTCAGAGAAACCATGAGGGGTTTTCAATCGAAAACAGTACCCACTGGAAATAATACAACATTTTCATTTTTAGGATTTAATGAAAAATCATTGCTCTCGAGTTTTGCCTTCAGTTTTTGTAGTAGGTTTCATGCAAGGAATTCAATAAGTTGAAGATTGAAGTAAAGGATTTGACATGTTAGAGTTTTACAAAGTACTTTAATAATAAATAAAAAAAACACCTGCATTCCATGTCAAAAGAGGACTTTGTGTCCAGTAACTAGCTTGCAAAAAGACAATTATACCATGGCAAGGTGAAGGAGGTGCAGGCAGTGCAGAGACCAGCTTCACCTCAGGGGAAGGCCTGTCGCCAACTGCACACTTCACGTTGCACTGTCGAGCAATACTGTTTTTAAAAGCAATCGCATGTTACAACATCCGTCCGGCGGACAGCAGGCCTCGGTTGTTCAAAGAAAAATGACACGTCCGTATGGTGTTGACTGAAAAATGTCCCCAAACCCAGAGGCGTCCTTCATAATGAGAAGGCTCTTGTACATGACTGTCAATGTTTGAAATGATGGCAAACATCATGGTTCCTAATACTGCATGCTTTCTGCGATGCATTGTTCATATTTTTGCTGAGGAAATGGTATAAAAAAAAAGAAAAGAACTCTGTGGAGTTAAGCAGCTTAATTCTTATATTTTAGGTCCCACCCTTCTTTTGCCTTGGAAACCCCCCCCCCCCAGGGAGATGTTTCTCTGCTATTGACCTCTCTTTAATATGAAAAATTGTTCTGCATACAGGCCTGATTATGCAAACACTGAATCTGTTCCTCAAATGGGAGATAGCAGGAACCTGCATAATTCACCAAGTATGTATTTTTTGTTTGGATGATGAATAGGAAGGCAATGTTTTTTTTTGCTCGTACCTGCCCAACTGTAGCTCATCCCTCTTCCTGTTACCAAGGGCATAATTTAATAACCTAAAAGTAACTCAGCCAACTGTGATCCTACTGTGCACCCTGATGGCAGAAATATGTGTAAACACCTGCACTAATTACCTTCTGAGGCAGATAATTTATGAAATGCATTAAAGCATGCGCAAAACGATTCATTGGTCAGAAATCAGGGGCATTTTTCACTCCACCATCCAGATATCTTCCAGCCCAAGGGAGACGGAGCACGTTCCCCACTGAAACATTGCGGCATTATCTCTCTGTGACTGTTCATTTTCAGGACTGTTTGTCTATTTGATAATCTTGTTTAGTCTCCTTTCAACAAAGATGAATATGGCTGCGTCCTCTGAATCCGACCACATTGATTGTTTATGTTTGATGTAATCTCCTTAATGTGTTTTTTTTTTTTTTTGTCCTGCTGACATCCCTGCTCATGGATTTACCTTAATGAAATGACAATATCTGTTGCACAAAACGGTATCTTGTGAATAACCTATGTTAAAATATGCCTCATGAATATTTTGTTGTTAAAAAGTTTGTCGCAGCCTATTGACTACGCACCATGTGATGAGGACAAAATTAACGCGGCACTCTGCCTTGAGTGTTCAGGAGGACTAATTGGGCCAAAACTTCTCAGAGATTAAGATCTCTGATTACATTACATCAGTGAAATATTCTTCTTCAGTCGCACAAGTATGCTGATACGGGAACAACAATGAAAACAACAAACTGCCACCGTGATTAACAGTGGGCAATGATTGCTCATATCTACTAATTATCCATGTTTGGTTATCTGGTGCCAGAAGTTACTGGGAGGGAATGTAAAATGTATCGAGAAAATGGGTGTTCATTTTCAACCATGATGAGTGAATCTTATTCAGAGTCAAGTTAAATCCATTGTTATCTCATCAGTAAAAATGTCAACTGGATAATAGATAAGATCTCCCCATTCAATTGGTGAGTCATTTAATACAGTTTATAGACTCAGCAATGAATTTGACTGATAACCTTTTACAGATACAGAAAAGCACCAAAATATGTATATAAAAATATAAAATTCAAGGGCTTACTAAAGTGCGTCATCAATCAATAAAATACATACAATGTAAATCACAGAATGGGCCGATGAGGTCGAAGGGTGCGTATTTAGACTATTGGATTTTATGGTTGAAAGCGACACACATCTCATCAAAGATGTGCAATGAAGAACATTTCATCATATTTTACCAAGTTTTTGCTTTGTATCAGTTTAAGTAAAAAGAAAATCAAGAATTCCAGAAGTTGCAAAAAGCACAGAACAGATAAAAGGCAGCCAGCGATTTGGCAGCATGCATCATCATCATCATCATCATCATCATCATCATGTGATAGAGCCATACTAAATAATCGGGTTCAATACGGCAATATTTCACAAATTTGATCTCCTTTATTTTTCTGATACTACGGTTATTGGAAGGTTGTCAAATGATATTTCATGTCATTTAGCGGACGCTTTTATCCAAAGCGACTTACATTGAAAATTCCTTCAAAAATGACAGCAGAGCCACACTGATGCACTCAACAATTTGATTTTGATTTACAAAGTTCAAATTGGATTGAAATCAATATTTAAATGTTGTTTCGAGGTCAGTGATTTGTAATGTAAGGTTTTTGTGGCGAATGTTTTATTGTAGTAATAGTCACGATCCGTCAACTCGTGTATTCTTAACTTCTCCGGCTTCACTTTCGATGTCACAGTGATACTTTAAATGTAGTATCACACACAAGTGTTTTGATGCAACTGAGGATTGCTGGTCCGATAAAAGCTTCCCACATCCCTGGGAAAGAGCATGCATATCCTTAGGGTTATTCCGTCATTTAATCAATGAAGATTAAAGAAATCAGAAAATCGCATTTTGAAACCTGCTGTGTGTAGATAAAGTCAAAAAAATTTTTTTTTAATTTGTGAATTGGATTCCGATTGGATAGAAAATAGGTTCTTCTTATCTCTAGAATTGATTTGATACTGAAAACCAGGTCAAACCATTATGCAAATTCCAATTATTTACCAATCGGAATATTTGAGTATCTGAAAGTCAAATTTCCTGCCAAGGGCAGCAGCTACAGGGCCGCAAGTCATGAAACTGAGCTCGCTTTGACTCTGCATTCACGCAACCGTGCTCTAAGGTAGCATCGAGTCAGATGACGGAGTGCAGTATTAACCCTCAGACACAGGTCCCCCCCCCCAAAAAAAAATGTTCAGACAGCTACATCATGAGATGATGATGTTTGAATTATTGATACCTTCAAGGTTGAGTGCATCATGCTTTTCAAGGGGCTCTGGGTGCCGTGAAAGGGTAAATCTAAAGAAAAGAGTGCATTCGAGTCGGAATTCCCACAATTAAGAGAGATACAAGTACACTAGAGCCACGGCATGATAACCCGACCTGGTTGTAGAAAGAAGACGCAGCTCTCGATGACCACACAGGGCTTTTGGGTTCCTGAAGACGTCGACCTGTGACAGATGCTTCTATCTTTCTGCTGCAGAGGGAACATTTGATCCGTGCACACAGCGCATCACGGAGAGGGAATTTGGTATAATTAACTATGGGCAGTGAATGCATCCTACGGAGATTATACTAATTACTTGAGCTACCTTGGGGTTCACTTTAGGATCAGAACTCTCTGTGTGTGTATTTCTGTTTCATATTGCTCTCTTGGAGAAACGAACCTACACCCTTGTTGGGTTTCTTTTCAAATTGAGCGCATATGAAAAAGGATAAAACTTTTGACATTCCACAGTTTATTGCAGATCGTTTTTTTTTTTTTAAACGAAGGCATCGACATCTTGGGAGGGGAAAGTTATTCATTGTTTCAAAACCTTCACCAACAAAGTCCCAGTTTAGTTACCATTCAGAAGAATCTCTTCAAAGACGTTCTATCACTGCGATTGCTCCCTCCACATTTTGCCCTCTGTGTTTTCTCGTTTTTAACCCAACTATCCCTGAACGTTCACCTGTGTTGTAGCCTCCGGGCAAGAAGCCGTTTGGAAGTGATTTGAACGTGGCTGAACTTATCCTTCGAAAGTGTCTCTTCATATCGAACTCACAACAACTCAAAGTTGCGAGCATAATGTGTCTGTGTTGTCAGCCATATTAACAAAGTGAACACACCATTAAACAATGTCATTAACCGCCGACTCATGCTAATGTCTTCCTTTAACTATCAATGACGCTTAGCTTACTGGTCTGAAAGGGAAATCTGTTTTCTGGATTATTAGTCTAAAATAGAAAGTCACTGGGCTCTCTGAATGTTGTTGTGTTGCTTGAGAGGGTCGGACGCTGCAGTTAAATTGAATTGAAATAATTCAAATGGCAAGGATGGGCAGTGTAGGATTACTGGTGATTGTTTTTATTGATGTATTTGTGAGTGGTAAGCACCGAGTCAATGAATTGGGTGTTGCTTTTATATTGTGTCCTGTGCAATACCCCATTTAGCATGCCCATCTAAATGCTAATAAGATTAAAGCTTCAAACTGCCCAGTACAAACTGATGGAGGAAATCACTGATTGCTAACAAACTGTAACTTTTTGGCAACTTAAATTTGACATGATGCCTTCAATTCGCTCTACAGCTCTTTGTTTCAGTTTAACAACTTGCTTCTCCATAAAAAAAAATAAAAAAAACAGAGATCCCTTCTGTAATCTTGACCTGGAGCCGTTTTCCTCATATTATAGAAAGCAATTGTGTCCCGAGCTGCAGCGCCTCTCTCTCTATGCATATCTCAGAACATTTCTCTCGCCAGGTTTGCAACTCTGAAATACCATCCCGTAGAAATCACTAAAAGCACCCGAATCCCAAAACCATTGCTCACTCTGTAATAAGACGTGACAGTACGACCCCGAGCTGTAGCTTTCTTCCTTCTTGTGGTTGATTCTACCTTGGTGAGGGACCAACATCAAGATGGTCCGACCGAGGCCTTAAATCCAGCAATTAGTCAACGAAAACATTGTAGCTGGTGCTTGTGAATAGAGTTTATTCCCGTCGTTCTCATTCCACGTCTGTATTAATCACCCTCGGCCCGTAGGCCCAAACAGATGGCTTTGATAACTTGCTTAGAGCAGTCATAAACTCGGCGGATAGCGCTACAGTAAAGTAGACATCCATCTTTGGCTCCGTTTGTCCTATTCCCCATGCAAACCCAGCCATTAAATACACTTGGCTCGGGGAAAAATGTACACTCACAGAGCCCAACGGTTCCCTCTCGAGGATTTGGATCTTTTGTTATCTGCATTTCTTAAAGTGAACACTGCTATCGATGACTGCCACTGTTTCCAGCCACCTTGAACGATCCAACATTTCAGCACTCATTTCATTTTTTTCGAGCCTGAACTGACGCTGCGTCCTTTTACAAAACATAGATACATAGATTTAACATAGAGACATTAACCACAGCTAATGCAGTGCTTTTTCAGAGCATGCGCTCCATGTCGACGTTCGTCAAACGTCTTGCAGCAGCAGTCAGAACTACTCATTGCTCATTACCTCCAGGGAAGTAAGTAGGAGTTGGTTTTCATTTCAGTATATCCAGCATCCAGCGGCAAAAGGGAACAAATGCTCCTTTGCCTGTAAAAGGTCCGCTGCGGACAACACACCCGACTCACTCTGCCGATTCCTGACATCTGCTACGCAGTCTTTGAGATCCACCCATATACACGCAAACAGAGTCGTAGACACGCATATTGCTCGCTTCATAGTTAGATTGAACCTTTACAAGCCAAATGAGTGTGTCAATGCCATTCAAAAGACCAGGGGGTTTTAATCTGAGCAAAACAGGTTAAGGCAAAGTCCTTTGGACGGGAGACCGTTTGGTTCCTTAAGACAGCAGTCTGCTCAAGATAAACCTTGAAAGATGAGAGACGGTCAACGTATTTGAAGCACAGCCAGTTAGGACCCAAATCAACTCTCCCATATGGTGAAATTAAAATAAGGAGTAACGCTCAGGTCCAAATTCCTTTAGAAAGTGATTTTTTTTTTAGCGTGTACCATTCTTTCTTGGATTCAATGTCTTAGAGTACGACAGCCAGCTTAATGAAGTGGAATGTACATTCATTTCGATGAAACAAAACACGTTTACAGCACTTTTGAAAAACAGATACACTATATAACTCAAAGATGAATCAAGTATTTGAGTATTTAACAGGGATTTCTAAATGACACTTTCAAATCACTGCAATTCCTGCAGTGAATTATGAAAAGTCTTCAACCCTGAGACTCTATGAACTACGCTCCATTTTCAGGTTGCCCTATAATCAAGGACGGATCCTCTTTGCATGTCAATGAGCACAAAGCTATAAACTATGTTCCGCTCAATTTAATCTGGTGTGATACAGAGCTGATGAAGTGGAGAAAACCTAAAAGAAAACAGCTGGGAAACCAAACTAGAACTAGAATGAGCACATGTTAAGACACAAATCATTAAGACAGTGATTCTCCAGCACTTAGCAGACATTTAAGAGGCTAGACATGTGTCAGCCTTAAGGCCGCCATATGTTTTTAATGCGATGCGCTTTAACTGTCATGATGCATCTTCTCGTTTTTACAACGATAATGCAGTCATTAGAACCTGATGATCACACTGAAATGCCATTTTATACATATTGGAGCAAAGCTAAAGTCAGCGCAGAGTGGTGTTCATCCTCATCGGAGTGTGTTGAAAATCTAATGATGTCCAAGAAGAGTCTGAGGATGCATTTATACATCCACATACACTGGAACTCTTTTTACCACATTGACCTTCACTGGTTATGAAATATAATACCAGCACACAGCTCACAGCCATGCTGGAGTTTGTGATTTTTATGTTTATTTTCGAGGGATCTTTTGCTAGATCTTGTTTTTCTACCTTGTGCATCACCAAAAGCTCTTTGCAACCACCTTGTTTGCCTAAAACACCCAGTGAAAGAAATCTTTTCATACGTTGATGTGTTGGGACGAAATGCTCCCTTATAACATGACAGCAAAAATAAGAGATGACACAAAACCAATTTTGTAAAATTAAACATTCGTTAATCTGTTAATTTCACAATAGCTTAAATTCAATGTAGCCATGCATATAGCACATTTGTGCATAGTCTTAGATTTAACTATATTTACCATTTAAAAAAAACTTGATGTTTTATCTACTGTCTGGAAAGCAATGTTTTTGCCTCAAATGTGAATGAAAGTTAAAATTTTCAAGTATTGTATACATAACCATAGAAAACATTTGACTGATTTTTAAACCAATTTAAAAAACTAAAAGACACCACATTTGTTTTCCATTATATAACTAAACCTGAATATAATCAAACTAATTACTTCTTCAAGAATTCAATAGTTTAACTGTGGAACTCATTTATGAGGTTACACAAAGACCTCATTAATAAGTACCAGTTTAATAAAGTAACAGTCAATAAGAAATGTGGAGAATTATCTCACCACTATTGGATTTGCACACTTTTTGCACATTGTGCACATTGTCATTAGTTCAAAACAGACCTACAATTGCATGATCCCTTAAATAAACACGGCTACCATCATGCAAGTGAAATCCGCCTCAAGACTGACTATTCAAAGATTTCCGTGGTTCTACTTCCTTGATTACAAACATTAGGATATCTGGTTTGGTTCCTCTGTGAGAAAATCACTTTATTATCTTCAATGTTACAGTTAGAGCCAAATGTGCACCCACATAATAAAAATGCAGTCATAACTATATATTAAAATATTTTTATGACCGCAATATATTGTTCATGGAAAAAAATCCGTCTATTGGGCAAACTGAAGCATTTGGGAGGAAAAAACTAAACTTTTTTTTTTTTTTCCAGACCCAGCTAAATACAACTATTACAAGCACAAATGGGACGCAGCTTCATGGAATCCTAAAAAACTGTGCCGAGTGACAGGTGGGCAGATGGGCAGTGGATGAAGTCTTTTATTTCCACCATTGCGTGGCTCCACACCTTGGATAATAGGAACCAATTCAGTTTGGACCATAAAGAGGTTTATCAGTTCCTGTCAGCATGCCCTGCAGGGGTGAGGCGACAATAACAAGGTAGTGAAAAAGAAAAGAGGTAGAAGCCAGCTCCCTAATCTGCCCCCCCACCCCCCCTGCCAGTGGCATCTGCATTTTCAAAAAGCACTCATTCCCGCTCATGACTCGATACAGGAGATTACAGTTGAAAGTCAGCATTAGCAGCAGATGTCCGAGTCACCATTCAAAGATGCTGCACTCAAGGTGCATCTCAGAAACGTCAAGAAATGTCAAGGCTGAAAAGGCTGCCAAGTGACAGACTACCATACTGTTCATTTCAAAGCATAGTTTATTAAAATAACAAAAAGTGATAACTATTTACTACAGTGTTGGAAACAATGTTAAAATGATTTCATTGCTAATATTTATATTGCCGCATTAAAATTACTGTACAGCGTAAAATATTTGTTCTGCAGTTGCTTTTAGGTCAGCAAATATGCCCAAAAGATTTATATTTCTGGTAAAATGTAAAACTAAGTGATGGAAGATGAACAACCCATGGCAAATTACAGTCCTCAACCTAATTTTGCAGGCTTGTTAAATCCAAAGGACTTTTTTGTGTCCTACGGTGGATGTAATTAAAAAGAGTGATGGTACACCCTCAATAAAACTTGCAGAGTTGCTGTCAAAATAATATTTCCACTCGAGCAATTAATGAATCAATATAAAACCCTTGAGATTTATTTTTTAGACATAAGTCAACCATCATCTAAATAGGCTTCACATAGATTGGATGAGGAAGAGGAGCAGGAAAACACAAGATAACGCTCAGGTACTGCGAGTGCACTACCCGCAGTCCCACCCAGCATCACTCGCAGAACAAACCTGCCCCACAGTGGCTAATGTCATTTTCCATGTAAGAAAAAAAACTAGTGGAAACATGCCAATAATAGCCATGATGATAACATTTTAAGAGTTTTTCCACAGCAATTACTTATGGCCTTTCTCTGAGCCTGTTCCTCCACAATAAATTACGCGTTAACAATAAAAACAACGCCGAGATAACAATCGGCACTTAACTGAACAATTTCTAAAAATCTGTCTGAGTATGTGCTTTTGTTAATGTTCTCACTCTATACATAATATATATGGTCTGTATGTATATAAGTCCTCTTTGCAGAGTGGTGGAAGCACAGTCGTGAGAGCTCCTCCACTGAGTTTGCCTTATGCTTGCCGGAATAAATTGGTACCATATGGTGTGATGACAGGATCACTCAATCTTCTGTGTACCTGAACACCACATTAATCATTTTTTGGGGGATATTCTTTTCCTTTCATCACGCAGGAATTTCCAAATAGTCCCTGCCTTTATTCCTCTCACACATGTAGTGAATTTACATACACAGGCAACACTCTGCCCTTGTTAGGAGCCAGACCGTTTGACCAAGTTCAAGCTGGAGCAAAACAAAATGTTAGGGTTAGGTGTCAGGTGAGACTTCCTTCCTGTTAAACATGTTGACTTACTTTCATTGTAATATGGTTCAGAACTGGGGGCATGTGTTCAATCAATATTTATAACAACACAATTTAAAAAAAATCGATTGATATTAAATATTTTGAACGGCACCATTATTTCTTTGTACAGAGAAAACCTACATTAAGAACAGATGAAAAAACTTGAACAGATTGGCCAAAAAAAAAAAAAAAGTACCCACATTATACGTTGCAAAATTAAGTTAAAGCCAAATAAGAACACAAAAAGCAACAAAAAATATCTGTTATGATATCAGCACCTACCTTAATTAAATAGCTATGCTGCAATTCCATAGGTATATGTTTAGGGATAAAGCTCCTTCCACTAAGTCAGGCTAAGACATTTTAGCCAGAGGAAGGTGGACCGAGTAAAAAAGGGTGAAGTGGCCCAGGGGTGAGAAAGAGAGAGAGAGAGAGAGAGAGAAGGGGGTAGAAATGGGACAAAGGAGAAAGAGTGGTCTTTATAGCGATGTCCGCTTGATGAATCAGACATGTCTTATTTGTTGCCTGCACTGCCCGGGAATTTGCATTGATTATTTTCTCCTCAACAGATACATTTAAATCAATGTGGCACAGCGCAGCCAGAAGACTGTGAGAAAATGTGCGAGGTGCACAGCCAAACCCCAGAGCGGTAACCTTGGTCGGACAGGAGGAGCCACAGCTCCCCCTTCATGCCAAACGGATGAGATCAGGACTAGAAAGCTACTCCTACGAAAGCGCCATCTCTGATCTCCCCATGAAAAAACAATCCCGTGCCTGCGCCCGGCCTAATATGTCTCCATTACACTGCAATTCTTCTCTTCATGGATTCTTTTCATACATGACAGCCTGTTGCTGTCGACAGTGTTGTGTTCTCGGATTTTTTCTTATTTCTTTCAAAAGAAAAAAAAAATCATGGGAACTTTTTAAAAATCAATCAAATTCCGGGATTATTGCAGGAGCCACTTTTATTATGATGGAAAATGAAGGCATGCATACGTCTTTGGTCTAAGCCTGTAACTAGCCTGTACATAGATACAGTTTGACAAAATAATTTACTTAAAGTGCACTTACAAGCTGTTTTGTAGCCTCAGTGTAGTACTTCTTTCAAGGACATCTCATTTTCATGCTCAACTATTTAAATCTGATGTCTTATTTTAAAATTGGTCTATTTTCTCTTTTATTTGATGCAGTTCTAACAGGAGGGCTCAGAATCTGTGCAGATATAATCAATTAAACAAAACAGAAGGATGTTAAAATTGCCAAAATATGATTTTATTTGCTCTTGAAGAGACAAAACTGGTGATTTTTTTTAAAACCATGAATGAATAAACAAGGATCACCTCTTCACGACACTATTTGACAAATACTCCACAAATACACTTTTGTTTGATAAAAATATGTGTAAACATCTGATGTTTGCTGTGAAAAGTAGGTTAGGTTATCGTTCTGGTGTGGGGTTCCCTCACAGCACGAAAGGTCTTGGGTGTGAAACCAGCCAGCGGTCTTTCGGGGGTGGAGTTTGCTCCCCCGTGTGTCGGCGTGGGTTCTCCCCGTGGTTCTGTAACGCCGCTTCCTCGCCCACAGTGCCATGACGTTGCTCAGGGGTTCAGGTTAATTGGTGACTCTAAATTGCCCCCTATGTGTGTGAATGTGAGAGTGAATAGTTGTCTGTAAACTAGCTGGGATCGACCCCCCCCCCCCCCGGCCCTGTAAGGATAAGCGGTGAGATGACTGACTGGAGGTCCTGTGCTGCCCCCTTGCCGCCTTCACTGAGCCAGATGTTGGCAACGTGCCAGGGAATATGATCAATTGCCAAACAGCTTGGGTTGTGCGTTTGTGATTTAAGAACCCTGAATAGCGAATGCCTAATAAATGCTGTGACACTTTTTTTTTTTTTTTACCATTTTAATTTTTCCACAAGCCGTGGCCACTAAATAATAAATATAAATTTCTAACTGGACAGGAGATTTTTCACACCCAAACACACACACACACACACTCCAAACTACACGTTGCTATAGAGCGCTAACCCGTCGTCTCTCTTCCTGTCTGCCTCTCCTACCCCGTCTCGTTGAGGATTTCTCCTGGAGGTTGAGCCTCTCACATTGAGATCAAAGCGGCTGTCACACACTGCCAGTGGAGGACGGCTCAGGAGCATCTCCCTGCAATATATTATTCCTCTATGGATGATGAAAGCGTGTATGCTGCGGGTTGATATTGTGCTGTTACGCTGCACTAGGGGCCCCCTACCCGAGGCATTGGTTTGAGGGTCGGGGGGGCTGCCCCTGCACACCAATCCAGTGGGCCACGCACGGGCTCGCCATTACTTTCGGACTCCAAAAGTGAAACTTAGCATTTCTTTTGACAGTAATGTATTTAATCAGCCGCACAAACTGCTCTGACGAGAAGTTTAATTTTTGGAAATGAAACAAGCGCGATGGGTCCCGTTTTTTTTTGCTTATTTTGACGACAAATAGTCCCACTGTCGTGAATAGAATTAGATGGAGCAAAGGACTATGCAAAGTTGGTTCCTGTGCTCCTTTCAATGCAGTTATCTTTTCTCCCTGGAAAATATCTGCCGACTCTCTCTCTTTTCTCTGAAAGGCACATCTTACGTCTGACTAAAGCGTACACTCATCTCTCCCCCAGGGCGCAGTGGCAGTGGTGCAGAAAAAGTGAACTGCAGAGGACCCCACTGTTTAGCAAACACTCCTACTGAGGGGAGGAATTAATTATTCAGAGCCAAGGACCAAGGCAGCCCCATTTGATTGCACCACAAAGGAAAGGTCAGAGCTTTTCATACGAGGAACCTCCTGGTTCCGCACCCTGTCAGCTGAGGGGACGTGTACAGTATATAATCCTGAATGGCACTCTGGCTTACTACTCAATTAAAAAGGACATGGGTGTCTAGGTGAGGATGTGTTCTCCGAGACATGTGACAAACATCAGCTCCAACATGGTCTCACTAACAGAGGTGTGGAAGGTCTGGAGGATATGATTAGCCACTGGGGAGACGTTTGTGGGTTGTGAAAGGGATTTTGACAGGTCTGCAGGAGGCTGAAGATATTTTTATCATGTGAGATTCTGAGTTGTCTAAATAATGAAAAGAAATCAAGCCATTGCTGGTGAAAAAGATCAAATACTATCAAAAGTTCAAGTCACAAGTTGGCAACTTTAGTCAATCTTTATATAGTGTCAATAATTATATTCATCTGGTGAATATCACATTGTTCAATTTTGGGATAAAAATACTCTAAAGGCTTGATTTTTAGGTATCAAATTCTAGGACCATGGTGGCAATTAATGGAGTCGGAGAATGTCTGGCGACAGCCTCCATGCCCAAACAATAATGTGATCATCTGCATAATCCTATCAAATGTCACAGTGAAAGGCTAAGGCTTCTTTTTTTTTTTCTTTTTTTCTACAGCCATGGTGCAAATGCCTGATTTTCATCAGGTCTTTTCTCCCGACAGAGCTCACAATGCCAACGTCACTGAATAGATGATAAATATATACAGTAGCAGCGCAACAAAATCCAGCTGCAGGATCCTCAGGGTTTATAGAGAAAATCTCTGTTTGAGTAGCCTACTGCTCCGGCCTCGTGGTATTGTTATAGAGGTTCTAATCTGTAAAAGAAACTGTGCACGAGCGTGCCCCTCTAGAGCGGAAGACGGAGCCAGGAGGGTAAATCCTCCAACAGTGCGACAGGGGGTGCTTCTTCACTCACTATTGGTGTGTGCACGCTCGACACAGAGGGCATAGTGATCCTATTGGCTCTCTCCAAAGGCCCGTGAGCCAATCACCAATGGCCCAGCTCAATCGTTCCATAGAAACCAGGCCTGCACCAGTAATTACATCAACGCACAACGTCATAGAGCACCAGTCATCTCACAGTGACTCACAGCACGATATGATACAGGTTTTCAGAAAAAAAGGGCGGTTTGGGAGCATCTTGTGTATTATGTCAAAAAGAATATAAACAAAATAGACAAGAAAAGTGTTGGGGCCGACACTAATTTAAGACAGGATTCAAATTTATGTTTTAAAAGGAGCCCAACTTAAGCCCAACTTATTTAGTTGTAGGCAATCAATCAGAAGGTTGTGTTTGCTCAACGTGGTGTCTTCCGCTTCATGCTCTAAATTGGCTCGCTGATTTATGTTCCTGCAGAGCATTGAGGCTGAATAGACAGATACAGATAGGAAAGTGGATAAAAGTGGATCCTCTCTAGGATGATTTCTTGCAGATGGTTCAGCCATTACATCTTAGTCTCTCAGATCATTAACTTTGCAGGTAATAAAATCCTGTGTTGTTAGCAACCCTTCCTTCTCCTCACACCTCATTCTGTAGGATGCAGCTGCGTGTTGCTTGTGAGCCGACAAATAAAAGCGACACTTTGATCCACTCTTCATCAGTGAAACTACGGAGCCATGCTGAGTCTACAGGAAGAAAAATTAAGCTCAACGCTCAAACATTGATGTGTTTTATAACTCTGTTATTTGTCCTCTGAGATTTCTATCAATGTTTCAGCTTTGCTTCAAATGCATTCTTTAAGGCTCCATAAATTACTTTTTGCAGACATATTCAAATTGACGTTGAATACAGTAATTTGTGCTAATATTCAATATATGGCAGGTGCGACACAAGCCAGACAAAAGCAATAGGACCATTGACAACAAATGTGCAGTAAAAAGCCTTAAAATCAAATGAATATAAAATGGTGGCTCATGATGCAGTCGAAACGTCAGAAAGAAAATGTTGTGTTCCAGGGGTTTATTTACCATCAAACTACTGTTTCAAAAGGGTCAAACAAATATGTTAATGCGCAACAAAATGAAACCACTATTTTTGTAGGAATTGGCAGATAACAGATCACTAATAAATCCGAATAAAATATGCAAAATAAAACCAGCTCCACTTCCTGCACTGCTCTATGGGACTGTGATCTGACAGAAGAATTTGCACTTTGATCAAACTAAAATCAGTCTCACCAGTGAGTACAAAACATTTACAAGTCCAGCAGCTTGTAAGAATTCATTTTACATCCATGTGCTGCACAAGCGTATTCAGAAACTACACAAAATGAGAATTGATGGACCTCACTATCCACTACGATGGAACTTTTAGGAGTTGGGCGCATCAAGGTGAAAAACAGTGGTACTTATTTTTCTGCCAGTAGATGCCATTCTGCCATTACACTTTTGCGACATAATGAAAAGAGCTACAGTTAAACCTCAAACAAGCAAAAGCAATGTGCCTAATGTCATAAAAAATAGCATATATAGTTAATAAAAAAAACTTAATAATAATAATACCTGTAATATAAATGAAGGAATCTAGTGTTCGTTACAAAAAGTTGTGTTGCTTTCACCCGACCACTGTTTTGGATGATTGAATTTTGCTTTTATCAATAAACCAACTTTTTCAACGAAATCAAGTGATTCTCTACAACAGTTGCTTGGTTTCCTCTGAGGTTTTTTCATGTTCTTTCAACTGTCAGGGGCTCACTAACTTTTCTCTGTACTGCATATTCTCATAAGAGTACTCGAAAAACACAACGCATACCAAAGGCCGCGGCGAGGTGCTGATCACTGGAGGCAGATGAGAGAATCCATAAACAGCACTGAGACCCAACATGAGCTCCTTGGAATCCAGCTGTATTGAAAATAAATTATATTCCTCACTGGCGCTGAACTGATACATTTCATGTTCTTTTCAATGTATTGTAGCAAAGGGGCAAAAGTGAGAATTTATTCAAGATGGTCCGGGGATTATCTGAAACAGTGAGTGAGTGTAGCCCTTCAAGTTTGAAGCCGGGCGTGAGGAAATACAACACTTCACTTCCTGATAGCACGAGCATTTCCTCACATTTCGCATCAGAATGTACTGGGCTGCTGCCTACTCACAGCGAAAGGCTAAAGGAAAAAAAAACAATCTAACCTTGATTGTCAACCACTTTAGTGCCGCGCCAGCCTCGTGAACTTGTAGGAGGCAAAACAGCAACACAATCTTCCCACTCATAACACATGCGAGGATCTCTGGAGCAATAAACTGATTCTGAGAGCTCTCATCAATCTTTAATCTTTCCTCAGGCTCTGCGGGGGCCCCGGCGAGTAAAAACCTCCCTGCAAAACCAGGAGGAGGCCGGAATCCGGCACACGCCGGGTTTAAGCAGAGGCCCGAAAGACTTGTTGACAGTTGATGGGCCAAATCAACCGAGGTGACCTTTCATCTCTTTCTACCCAGTGACCGAGACGCGTGCCAAAACCCGTCTTCTGTCTGCACCAAAAGCTTTTTAAGTGAGCATCTTCACAGCTTTTTGTGCAGATTAGAGAAATAATACAATACACAGTTTTCACACAAGGCACAGGTGTGCACTGTATTTAGCCTTGGTTACGTTCTGCAACTCAAAAGGAGGTAAAAGAATCTGAGAGAGTAGGTGTTTTCATCGCATGGGGTATAGATTAAATGAATAGAAGAAAATTCAACTGTAAACAGCGTTGATAATGATGTGAATTGGTAAACAAAATCATGGGACAGTTTTTAAAGGAATATATTAGAAAGCAAAACCCAACCTGTCGTGAGATTCAGTTGTTGGCAGCAAAGAGTTAAGAATTAGTTGGAATGAGAATTAAAACTAAACCCGCCTGGTGTTTTGGGGGCTTTGGCACTTTTTTCCCCCAGCATCCAAGAGTCAAGGACACAGACCAAGCTGATACGACGGAGGACAATCTAAATAACTTTGCGTACCACCGTACCGAAGCCACAAACACAGCAGCTGGGTGTAGCCTGTGAGTTGTTGCCAAAGGATACGGCGGTCCGCTTCACTTTGGAGCAGTGAAACCACGGAGCCTCGCTGAGTCTAGAGCGCCGTGATGAAAAATTAATTCAGACACCAAAAAAAAAAAATTAAGTGCCTTCGGGAAGAGTGTGTAGTCTGTCCCCAGAGGGTCTCCTCCCGGCACTGAGGTCTGCATTAAATGCGTCTATTCTGAGTGGAACCCAGCAGATTGTAATGCGACCTAAGTAACCGTCTGCGGACCGACCGTCTGAGCTCTTTTCACACCATATGTTTTCTCACCCGATGAATTCAAGTCAATGATCACACTACAAAACAACAAGAGTAGCAAGGTGACCCAAAAAAAGGAAAATGTCGGGAAGACTCTGATAAAAACGCATGCGTGTAAATCTGTTTTTAGAGGAAAGCATTTAGGAAAATGTCCAGTTTACTGTGGTAAAGTAAAAAAAAAATGTTTTAAAAGAAGCTTGTCGTTCGTTTAAAAGTAAGGCTACTCTCTGTGAGGGTTCTGGCACGTGCGCTCACAATCACTACGTCAAGGACACAACCGAGGAGGATGTGGCAGAGGCCAATCCAACCATCTGTATCATCACGCTCAAGCCACAAAGAAACACTTCTGATGACTTTCAATGTTAAAAACTGGAACTGGCCTCTCCACCTAAACTGTAGCAGAATTTGACTTGCCCCCACCGGAAGGGTTAAGTTTTCCTGTTAAATCTTCATAAAGGTATATCAGGTTGGGCTGCGCAGGCGGCGGTGGGTGGGTGGGTGGTGGTGGGGGTGGGGGGGGGGGGGGGGGGGGGGCGACGCTCGTTTACCCGCTGCAGCGAGCAGCGAAGCAGGTGGCCAGGTTGATGACAATGAACAGACAGCATTGGTGGCCTAATTTCTTCATGTCAGACAACACCATATGGCTCCTCTCCTACCCTCTACCTATTTAGAAACTGCGTCCACATAAATATGCATGCATCATAGTCTTCACAATTAATTAAAAAGCAGATGAAACAGGGTGCACCTCATTCTACATAGTGTAAGGAAAATGTACCGTTCAGGGAAAAAAAACAAATCCCCCCAGGTATTTATGCTATGTCCTTGAAAGCGGCTAGGTTTCAACAGACAGCATACTTTTTCTTCCCTTGGCAGATCCTCAACTTTTGCATAAAATGGAGACAACCCTCGAAATGTGGTAGAGCACTCGTATGGAAAAGTGTAATAAATTCAATTTATCTTTCTGACCTTTCGCCAACGTTTCACAAAATGTCAACAATACCTTGCTTACTCCTGCTTTGCACACACTTGAAGTCAGCATGCAAAGGTGGACAAAACCGTTCGAGATATCCGCATCGCTACATTGATATCATAATGTCAAGGACAAAATAACCCTTTACATTACATGTCATTTAGCTGATGCTTTTATCCAAAGTGACTTAAAATAAGTGGATTTCAACAAGAAAGTACAATTTCATTAAATAACCCTCTCAAAAAGTTTTTATTTACAGCTCTTCCCAATGCCCTGGTATCTTTCTGTGGTTGTCGATATTCAGTAAATTAAATTACAATAGTGATGTAAAAATGTTACATGGAAGGCCATTCTGAGCCAATGATTGTTTCCAACATGAGACTTAGAAGGGCTTTGCAACAGCTTTGCCTGCACACTTCTCAGAGATGTGAAAGGCTCAAAGTTTAACCACTCAAATGTATCCAAACCATGTGACTTGTGACAGTGATTGCTGCTACAAAGTTTCTCAAAGCTGAGGTGGTGACAGGTTACAGAGTAAACTATGTGCACCACAGGCCAATCCCTTATGTGAGACCATATGGCTCATACGTTGCACACTGGATTGGATAGTAACATATGTGATTTATTACCACATGTATTCAACAAAAATTGTTTCAAATGCAACTTTTTATTGATGTTTTTTGGGGGTCACATTCACATTGAGTTTGCAAATTCTGAATATTTGGGCTTACAAAAAAGTAGTTCCATTTCAAGTTGGGGTTATTTTTTAATTTTGTTGAGCATTTTGCTTCCATCCAAGATGAATATGTTCCTTTATTCATAAATGAGTGTTAAAAAATCAAGGACAAAGATATGAAAGACATGATCAAAACATTTCTACCTTGTAAAGTCAGTAAATTTAAATTCCATTTGTCGCAAAAAAAAATACAGGATTATTCGCAGGTGTCATTTTAACACAGAAAAAAGGCAGTGGATAAAAGCAGAAAGTTTTCAGTTTTCAGACTGAAAGTTGTGAGAGGCTCTTGTACCTCCCCACCCCAGAACCCCTCCCCCCCCTCCCCTCCCTCCCTCACTAGGCTCCCAGCAACAGCGGGGGACCGAATAAAGCAGAAAATGGGTTTGTGCACCACACAAAAGCACATAGATAACAGGTTGGACAAGTATTACAAAATGTCCTATGGGGACAAGTTTACAGAAATGCCTTGTTTCTGTGAGACTGAGGAAGGCCGAGCTCTCAATGGTGCCCCACTGAGGGTCAACCATTAGGTGACAAAACAATACCGGTGGGGAAACATTTTTGCATCGCTGTGTGCAACACGCACGTTGTCAGGCATGGCGAGCGTGGCCTTTTTTTCGACGTGACAGAAATCCCTTTAGGGTGCGAGGAGAATGCAGCTCAGTGGCGCACGGGACGGGAAAGATATCCGGCGTTTGGTGGGGGGAGCGGGGAGACTGCGGAAAGTTGCATGCAGTGAGGTGTGTGTCGGGGCACAAAAGCGGTGGTTACACACAATGAGAAGAGCAGAGCGCATGCTGACACTAATGCAGTCCAAGGGGAGACACGAGACAGAGCACTTGTGACAACTGTGAGGGAGCGTCACCCCTCTGACAGACAGCATTATGGGTAACAAATTAGAGATGCTTTTATGTTAGTAACAAAATACCCTCACAAAACAAACATTTATGATGATTGGATTTGATAGTTTAAAAGTCAAACTATGAAAGCAGATCTATTTCAAGTCTGAATGTATTGCTCAGCAGTTTCTATGTATCCATTGGTGCAGCAAAATCAATGTATATTAGCCTCCTTTAGCAATAACACACCAATTTGTTTCCAAAACTACCTTTGGGACGAGAAAGAAATTCCCCATCAATTCCAATTCAGCTTCTTCCTATTGTTATCCTCCTCACGAATACAATAAACAAATGCTACTGTCTTTCTTACTTGTCTCTATAAAGTATATGTTTCTAATAAGTATGTGAGATAACAAGGAGCTCGGCACACTCAATAACTACAATAAAACTCATGGACTTTCATAAAGTAACATTGAAGCTGTGCAAAGAGCAGCTACAGCGTTGCAAACTCTTATCAGATCGCTCAATGGAGGCGTGTTTGTCGAAGCCTTTGCAACTTTTAATTCATTTTAATTGGGAAGAAACAACAGTATCGCACCACTGCGAAGTTTGACAGCCCATCACACGTGCACAGAGAGCACTTTTATTGATTTTACCGAGCCTACCCCGTATGGGTTTTCGGTGGGCCAGCTTCCGTCGCTTCGCGACAGACGGGGATCCTGGTGTGTTTCCGACTGCATTTCATTCAAGGGATGTGCTAGGGCGCATGCTGTTTGTTTAAACAACAGCTGTCTGCCTCTCTCTCTGTGTGTGAAATATTTAAGTACTTCTACGTGAGGCTAATTAAATTCTGAATCATTCAATTCTCCACCTTTAAAATGTAATATATAGCAGCTTGTGTAGAACTGTATCAGATGAGGTCAGATTTATATATATATATATATATATACACGATAGAAAGATACCTTACAGTGACCTCAATCATTAAGCTCTATAAACAAATATACAACTATAACAAACAAATCAACATTCCCATCATTGAGAAGGGCTCTGCAAGCTTCTAGTAAAATTGCAAAAGGATGGTCACAGAAGAAAAAAATTGACCTTCTCCAGGCTCATTGGGAGCCACAACACATATCTTTAACTACCAATGTTCTTTTTGGGCAACGGCAATCAAATCCAATTAAATGAACATATGCGGTGACCAAATACATTCTGATTTTAGATTAATCCCCGACCAGCAAATAGAACACCTAAACTACAATGAAAACATCCAAATGATCCAAATAGGGTCATAAAGTACCTACGGTTTTAAAAAAACAATTTCTATTCCTCTGCAAATCAAAACTTCCTAACATTGTTCATTTTAAACACACACACACACACACACAGGCCAGCTCTCCCTGATTGCCAGTCAAGGTGTCACTGTAAGCTTTGCTCTCTTATGACTCCTGACTGGGAGACACGTTTGGGAAAATCAACAAAGGGGAACTCTTCATCATCTTGGCAGGTAGGTCTCTTCACAAATTACCTTTTCCCCTCCATCCGTCACACGGGGGAGTTCACCTGCATCCGCAGCACAATGCTCTGCTGCTCGCCTCCTTCACATCCCACTACGCTGCAGCTCATCGCATACCATATTGCTTCATTATGTCTTAAAAGAATGTCACGAATCCTGCAAATTTTATAAAAATGTGAAAGAAATGACACACGCTTAAACGGTCACCGGGGAGAAAATGAGATTGGCTTTGCCTGGGATTTAACGTGATGAACGCCACAGCGCAACTGCACTTTAAGAATTCTTGAACATTTGCCTCACACACCAAATCGTATGAAGACTGGTTTTGAAACGCACTCGATTGTATTAAGAGTGGGGTTTTGAATGCGCACTCCAAGCAGCTGTTGGAGTTACCAAAGGTTACCAGCATTTGGTTTCATTTGCACTTGAAAGGAGGCCCGCGTCAACCCTGTGCAAGGTTTCTCTACAGCTCATTCACGCCCTGCATTCAGAGATTAGGCCCATGTGAGACACTAATAAGCAGCAAGCGTCACCCGGTGGACCTGCGTAATTGGGTCAATCAAAGATGATCTGCAGAGAATTGCAGCAGGGCGAAAGCAAGAGCTTTTCAGTAAACTAGCCGTTTCGTGTGGATTGAGACGGGCCCACTTTGATTAAACAGAAAAGAGTCTCCCGACAATCTCCTGGCGATGAAATGTAATATTCCCTTGCCTTTCTTTGGATCTTTTTACATCTCTGTACGCAATTTCCCCTTTTTTTCTCCGCGCTCTGAGAAAACGGTTTAGTTCAGTGTGAGAAAGGTGGTTGCATGTCCTCAACCCTTCTGTGGTGAGTCCCACAAGGTTTGTGATTCTAGAGGCTCTTCCAATGCTTTGCATACTGATGGACTAAGTGTGGAGGCGTGCACATGCCGTTCAAGCAGCACAGTGTACAGTGATGCATTTGCTTTTCATTAGGCTTTATCCGGCCTCTGCAAGATGAAATATTGCATCAGGAATTCACTCATACTTTTATTTTCAAAACCCCTACTGCCATTAATTATTGACCTCCATAAATTCAATCAAAGGCATGGGGGCTGGTGTCAGTGATGGATGGGCATAAGATTAAATTCTAAGGCTTATCTGTACTAAGTCTAATTGGCAAGGGTTAATTTGCCCCAGCTGCAGCAGACCAGCAGCATTACAGATTAAAACTCAATTATGTTAAATGAAGAGCACTTGTACACAGAGCCACGACAAGTTCAGATGAAAGTCTTCACCACTGCCCCATCTTGGTTTTTTTTCTTCATCTTGTATGTTTTTTGTCATTTTGAATCACAGAGGGTGTGTGGGGGCTCAGGAAATACGAATAAGAATGATGTCTGGACTTTTTTTTTTTTCATCTATTTTCGTATTGTTTGCAAACCGTCTCCCAGTTTGCACATTTTAACTGCAGATTGCAAACATGTTTCCCTAGTTTGTTGCAGTCATGTGACCCTTTACTTTTACAACCCCACCTGGGCCTGCAGTGGAAAAGCGCCCTCCATCACAATTTGCACCGCAATGCAAAAATACTGCCACAGAGTGACACATATTTTCAGAAACTTCAACAATATGGACACAAATTAATTTGGCTACTGGGCCTCACAATCCCCATCTGACCCAATGTGAGGTACAGTGAGTGCTCAACTGGGAACAAGAAGATCTTGTGAAAAAGAAAAAAAGAGAGAGAGAGAGAGAGAGAGAGAAGGTAGTCAATTACATTAAGCTTGAGCCAAGTTTAGCAACATTGTGTAACTGAAGCTCTGGTGTCGTCAGTGAAAACAAAAAGAAAGAAATGTGACACTGATGGTCATGCTGTCCACAAGGGAAACATTAAACAGGCAGTGCTTGGTTTAAATATAGTGATAATATGGGAGAAGTAGGAAGCAATGAATTACTCCAGCATGAGGCCAAAGGATATGGAGAAATACTTTTTCGCAGTACATTAGATTGTATTTAGGTAAACCTAATAATGACCTCATTCCCCACTGCTCAAAGATAAAGGTTCATTTAAAAATAATGAGAAGTCAAATTTTATTCAGATTGGACAGTTCATCCAACTTAATGAGAAAAGAAAAAAAGTCCAAGCTCAATTCTTGTTGAACAATTAAAATGCACCTTTGTAAACGCTTTCTTCTTTTCTTAATGCATAAGTGAGATGATCAATCTCACTTATTATTTAATACGTTTATTAAATGCTGTGCTGTCAGTGTCTGTAAATGAAAAGCTCATATACGAGTATATGAGACGTGATTTTATCTTGGTGAAATGACGCCCCAACAAGAAGGGTTATTGAAACAGCATTACCATCACTTAAACATTAAGGTAAGAGGTTCAGACCTTACTGTGTGCTGTCACACACTAAACGTGCAAAGCCATGTAGACGCGTGATCAATTTTGAGTATGTTAACAAAAAAAATAAATAACCAAAAATGTGATGTTTTCTTTCTGGGGGGGGGGGTAGCTTTACATTGGGGGCTGCACACTGCTTGTGTGTAGGATACAAACTGTAGTTTTTCTGTCCCACATTTGTTGTCTACATCGGACACTGGGAAGGTGAAATGTTGCCACAGCGGGCAACTTCAGGACAGCCGGAGGCTTTTGACGGTTCTGTTGTTTCGCCTTCATCTCCGTCTCCGGCGGTGACCATGGCGTCCCAACAAGTGCAGATCCGAGTGAGCTACACTGTTGCCTTTCAAGTGACTGTGTTTTTGTCTTCAAATGACTGCAATCAGTGTGGGTGCTTGGGGAAGCGAAAAAAACTTGGGAGAATTGCTGATGTTGCTTATGTCCTCTCAAGGAACTTTCAGGATCAGAAGAATTTCTGTAAATCATTCAAATGTTATTATCCATATAAAGCAACAGGAAAGCAGCAATCTCCTAAATGTCAATCTCAACAATAAGCCTTGCTCATATACAGCTTCCTTCCCTTTAGGTTTACCTTAGTTAATTCCTAAATTTACCTTAGATTTTCCACCCAGTCATATCCACGGCCGTCTAAAAATGTTATGACTTAAATAATAGACATTTGTGTAAAATGGTCAAAATTACATGAACTGATTTTTGGTGAAAAAGGTTTTGCTTGAAGTCACGGTGACCTCTGTCACTTCGTCCTTGGGTCAGAGTGGGTGTTTGTTCCAAACTCAAAAAAATCCCTCAAGCTTTTCCTGAGATATTGCTGCCACAAGGACCGACTTTGAGGTCCCAGCGACCTAGAACTCTGACAATCAAATCAGGTCATCATTGAACGCAATGATGGTGTTGGCGACTAGGAGGATGGTATTTGGGGACAAATGGGCCGACGGAGGATCAAAAAACCACGAGGCCTGAGGCCACGGCCGAGGCGGTCATGGGGGCATTAAGTGGCACTGCATTTGCAAATAGTCATGCGAGTCCGTGACCCAGCATGGTGAATTATAGAATTATGAGTGAAAAACAAAATCCAAGCCGGTTTGTTTTTATTTACTTTTTTTTTTATATGGCACAGTACTACAGATGTAAATGATTAAGCGTATTTGTGAGCCCCGTGCGGAGCTACAGCACACAAACAGCATGCGTAGTAGGGATTGAACTGTCTTGACATCTGACTGCCGCTGTCAGCCACAAGGCCTCTAAATTTTTAACCAAACCTTTTGTACTCCAAACCAGTTAAAAATTAATCACTACTCAACACGAGGTTTTTTTCTTTTCTTCTTCCCCTTCTTCTTTGGTGTGGCTGCATTGAATTAATAGCCCGTACGCCGTTGCTCGGACAGCGTGTAATTCTTTTTGACTCTCCGTTCCATTTGCCGGGAGGGGAGATCGGTTCGAAACATCTCTGCTCACAGGAGCATGGCTTACAGGTAATCTGTCTAATTATGGCAGGGGAGGGGTTCCCCAGTAAAATATTGAAGAGCCTCAATAACCTTTGTTCCACCCCCCATGTGCGCTGGCGACTGAAACGAACTGTAGAGCCCGTCAGCATGGCTCCCAACAAAGACCAGTCCGGCTTCCACACAGAGAAGGATATTTCGTTTCATTTTACCTTTCCTACCTCCCTGACAGGCAACAGGAGGGAAAGAAAAGGATCCAAAAAGGGCATCTCACCACTGCAACTACCCAGGAGAGCCTTCGGTGAAATCAGCGACCCCTCCGGCAGTGCAGCACGCCCCTGCACGGGTACTGGAGGAAAAGAAGGGGCTCCTATTGAACTCATGCCTTATCAGTCCCCTGTCCAGTTACCTGCAACTCAACATATTAATGAAACACAGGCAAAAAGGCGCAGCACCACCCGCAGCCTGGGAGGCAAACAGCATCCGTGTCCGTCATCGGATAATGTGGAATTCATAGAGGTCACGGCGCAGACACACCCTCTCCGAGGGGGTTGCTCCATGCGCTAAAGCTCGGGAACTCTAGAGGATTCAGGCCGTCAAGCTCAAAATATGCAGCAGAAGATCCCATCATTAGATGGAATTATTGTGAGATGAGTCTCTTTTTAATTTGGTACAACGGTTTGAAAAACAATTTGTTGGACTGTAGTACGTACAATGTTTGGCTACCAAAGGGTAAACTAACAGGAGACTATGACAGCTCGTTTAAATTCCAGTAGAAACCTGAACAAACTACCTAGAAATGCCACAAACAATAAGGAGCTCGTGGACTGGAAATAAACATGCTTATTGACAAATTATTGCGACTGCTTTCATGAGTTTGGCAGGAGAGTGAAAGTTTGTGACTATCTGACTATATAAATCAATGTGGACTCTATGGTCTGGCAAAATATTTTAGTTAACCCTTTTAAAAACGAAGATTAGATTAGTAAACTGTACAAAGCTGTTTCATTTGTTTCAATGGTCTTCCTAAACAAGAATTGGAAAGGAGGCATCGTCCATCAATCACAACCAACTGATTCCACATACATACAGTACCAGTCAGATGTTTGGACACGCTTGACTGCTACTGTATGTACAGTATATAAGGAAAAGAACCCTGTGATTCATCACAGTGAAATCTCTCTATGGCATAACAACACAGTATCCGATTATAGCAACCAAAACTCTGGGAGTTAAACACTTCTGTACTGAACTAAAGATTGGGATATTTGTTCAAAATGGACTCTCCTGCACTTTACAACCCTCCTAAGTCCTGGCGACGCCACACAAAAATATTGCACATTACAGACATTTTGTTAGTGAAGGCAGTGCATTCTGTTTTCTAGTTTTCTAGACGTTTTTTTTGTACAGAACTACTAAGATGTCTTCACAAAGTTAAAACCTCATCAAAAAAGACCACATATATAATTTATTCAGATTTATATATCTATATATAGATATATAGATATATAAGTCCACAAAATATGTTACATCCATTCAATTTATTTTTCTCTCTCTCCCTCTCATTAAAAAAACATATATATGCTTATATAGGGTTTGAGAAATTGGAATACATGAGCAAACTTTATACATATATATATACATGAGCCAACTTTATACATATATATATATATATATATGTATAAAGTTGGCTCATGTATTCCAATTTCTCAAACCCTCCTGTTGGTTTCAGGGCTGGGGCTCTTTGACCACCGCCATGCTGCAATTCCTCCCACACAGAGAGAATGGCATGACATTTACCAGAGCTGCAAGGCGGTAATACATTTTTTTTGAAAAGGCACGGCTGGAGTATACAAAGCTGAAAGGACCCACGCTGGGCCCCACTGGGACTCCTTCACACTAGCCTGCTAAGCCCATTCAGATGGGGGCAGTAATTACAGGCATGGAGGCAAAGCTGAACTAATTCATACAAGGTGTAAAGCATTCGCAGACCAAATGTCGATCAGTTTACTGTTGGAGCACCCGTCCCATTAAACCATAACCATTATGACTGAGATACTTGTGACTGGTCCACTGATTTACAGTGACCTTACTTTTTTAAATGATCAATCTCAGACTTCATCACCATGAACACAATTTGAGATGATGCTTATGGATTTAACACGTTTCGTCGCTGGCCCACTATACAAAGCAAAGCGCTTAATCAGCTCATCTCATTGGACCACAGAACTCCAACTGCAATTAGGATGTGCTTCTTCATCAAAGTATTAAGATGCCAAACCATAGCAAACTGAACAACGTTTGTCTTCACTGTAGCTTTGAGAAGTCTTTGTTGCAATACAAAAGAGGAAACTAAGAACACCACTGCCCTTTCATTATTAAAAAAAACATCACTATTGGTCGACATTGGCACGAGACATTTCTTTCAAACACCCTGCAACTACTTACTCACTCAAGCGACAATTGAAAAGTCGCCATTAAAGAAAATTGCCTTTACTCCTTTATCTGCTTTCTTGAATGTTATTCCTTCTTTCTGTTCATTTGGTTTTTAAGTGAATTCAAATGTCTGACACAGCAACCTAAACATTATCTCAGTTGGGTGGCACAGGAGCAGCCATAATCCAAATCACATCACAGCGTCTTCGATATGGAGGCTGACCCCTCCTGTGAACATGGAAATCAATCGCATTGACTGGCACCAAGTTGTTTTTGATAACATAAGTAATAGTACAGTGCATGCGTCACTTTCCCATGGATAATATTTCCTTCGGATTGTAAATTAGTTTCAGAATCTTTGAAAAGCTACATTTTGTAGCGTGTTCCTTAAAGTCCGTGTTTATTGCAGGTGGTATGTGTGTGAAAGTATGTAGAGAGAAAATGAAAGTGATCAAATTACCCACTCACACTTGCAAGTTATTTCAAGAAAAACCCTGTTATTTCTCAAAAGAAAGAGTGATGTCACGCAGTAACGTAAAAAGATCCTTTCCTTAAGTTGAAGTATCAATACCGCAGGCGCCAAACACAACATGAGCAGACAATGAAGACCAAGCATCTCTGCACTGTGGTTATTTGGGAGAGTCTGCCTGCTGTGATCGGGCCCCACTATCTAGCTCATGGCCACCGCTCTGCCCCCGCTGGCTGGCTGCGGCGCTTAACGGCGGCGGCTCGGCGGCGTTGTGAGCGCGTTCCTTTCGATGACGTCATCCCGGGTTGGTGAGAGCTGTGAGATCCTTTGACTCGTCGTGCCTTGGTGCACGCGTGAATGACACGGATAGCTAGCTGATAAAAGCACTCACTTTTCTGGGGATTCTTTAAAATAGGCCTGTTCCTTTGGAGAAGAAGGTGGCCATGACTATTTTCATTTGAGTATAAATAGTTGGAAGCAAAATCTAATTGTTTTCAGGACTTTCCACCTATTTTTCATTATAATGAATACTGGACTTATTTGTACTACCAAAAGGTAGTCCATGAGGTTTTTGTTCTTCTGAGTTTGGATCTCCATGTGGAAATGCACTTATTGTAAGTCGCTTTGGATAAAAGCGTCAGCTAAATGACATGTAATGTAATGAATATGAGATATGAGTTTACATGTGATTACAATCCCTCCTCGGCTTTGTGGAGCTTCATTTATGGCTTTTTAATGGTTACAACCTGCAGTCCATTGGCAGTCTATTTGTCTTTTGGATTCTTAAATTTGAATTAATATGTTTAACCACTGGATTTTTGGGCTACAGGGCAGGCAATTTAAACGCCTCCTCGAATGCTCGGGGCTTGCACTTGTGTGGAGGCTCGTGCTGAGGTGCCAAGCTCAGGTATTAACACATCTTCCCACTGTTGCCATGTCAGCATTGCTACTGTTCTTGCTGGGCAAGAGATATATATGTGAATTTTGTATGAAAAGCCTAAATAATAGTGCAATTGTATTATCAAATAATGTATTGTTAAAACTAAAAGTACTCATTCTGGAGAATTGGCCCTACTTGTCCTCAATACATATACTATTTATTTCAACTGGAAGCATTTACATTTGTCTGCTCAGGCTGAAGCTTATTCTAAAATATCTTAGTGTTTAATAGTTTATATATATACTGTATATATATATATATTACTGCTTAATATTTCATGAAAAGAGATCAGTACATAGAGTACTTCCGTCATTATATTTGGTTATATTCCACTGCAACTTTGTCCTTTACCGTTTGAATATCAAAATTTATAACGTTACAAGATTTCAAGTTCACATTTTTCAAATCTTTAGCGCCCTTTAAGGGGTAGAATCACAACTGCACACAGTTGGCTAATTTACCTCTAACCTCATAATCAACACGATACTGGAAACTGGACCCAAGTCCATCACCGACACCAATCCTCTGCTGACAAATATAATCGTTTCAGTTTCATTCAGTTGAGGTGTTGTCCACCCGAAGTTATGCACTTAATGGAGATGGTATAGAGTTTCAGGTTCCTGTTGTTGCGGAGGTTGAAGGCCTTTAAAAGCCACCGTGAGCAAGTTATTCTGCACCGATCCCTTCCTGGCTGTAATGAATCCTACCAGGGGGTTTCTTTGGATAGTAACCCAAAGAGAAACAGCTTCATGCTTTAATAGCGTGGATGTGTGTGGTAAATCCCAGAGTGCATGGGAATGAAATAAAATAATTTGACCTGTAAGTTCATTAAATGTTCCAGGATTTTTGTCACAAATGCATATACATATACCAGCAATGAGATTCCCCTGTTTAATATGTCTACTTTATGGTTACGCTTATTAATCTATTACTGGAAAGCAAATTGGCAGGTGTTGATATATTGATGATGTTGTTTTTTTAATATAGAAAATATTCTACATTGAGACACATAATTGAAAACAATATTTTTTGCAGTGTACCTAAATTGTAAACTTTTTGAACTGCCAAGAATTAATACATGATGTTGATTTGCTCAGGTAATTATCTATGCAGAAAGTCCACAAATAATTTGTTTACATGTTATTAATAATCCACACACACAGTCTATATCAAGTACAACCTAGCTCATAATTTAAACCTTACCAGCTTCAGACATGAAATGACTTTGTCTTCGAACTTGTAGAAAAGGGAGAAATATGACTTACAATTTAGAAAAGACAATTCTACAATCAAGATTAAGAGGGCGTGTGTAGCGGTGCATTCGGATGTTGCGCCTGTATAGTAACACACCGAATCCAATGTAACGAGCGGAATATGTTTTATTCTGTCGGAAAAAAAGTCTGCATTAAGAGCAGAACTGTGGCATATGATAATCCATAAAAAGACATGAATTGTTAATAGATTTTAATGATTGATACAAAGATAATTGGGATGTCGGAAATGAATAAGAATAGATGTGAACAGATGTGTTTTAGGATACAATAGTTTAGCTGATGGCAGGAATTCAAATTATAGCCATTACAAACTTGATGTAAAAAAAGAAATGACTCTTCTCGACAAAACAAAATGATGAAAACCTAAAAAATCAAACTGCAAATTGAATTATGTTCTCCATTCTTTACCCTGAAGCAAGTATATAAAAAATGAAAATATGGATGGCTGGATGATATGAAACGCTGTATCTCACTGTGTTGTAAATGTCAAGTAAAATAAAAAGTAATGGTAGCCTCGTTGTGTCGGGATCAGACAAATGGAAATAGGATCATTTTACTGTCAATAAGAAAGTATTCTGAAAAACTACTTCCAACTTTTAAAACAGAAAAAACATCCTTTTAATGGCGTCACATGCGCTCGAATACCAAAGGATCCGGGCAAAAGGTCGAGATCCCAGCAGAAGGTTTTAGCACGCAAATGATTACTATTGCAAACATGCAAAATATTTGATGGAATTGTATAGAAAACTGGAGAATACCCAACTGGACTGGAGAGTAGTGAGCTCTATGACCCCGTGACAGCTGACGCTAGATGTTTTTCTGTGAGAAACAAACATCAACTCTCCAGCATTTAAATGAACTTCATTCGGTGACGATAATAATTTGATTGAGTCAAACCCAGAGGTTGTTGGAAGGGCTTCGCACGTGCTGTAGCTTTGGTATGTACTTTGGAAGATGAAGTGATCATCCGATGTTCATCACACGAAAGCTCTGAAGAAATTCTCCTTTTAATTGAATTTGCACCCAACTTAATCCAAATCCAGACATGAAAACGTCATCATTTGATCCGGCTTTCAGCAGACTTTAAGCAGTGCGGAGGTATTAACGCTCAGAGAGGGAACTGTGTGGAATATTAAATGGGCAAACATGCACTTTCAGCCCTGTGACTACTCGTTCCAACCTTTAAATGCCCTGACAGCCTATTTTCTCACACTGAGTGATGCACATTGTCAAACTTTCATCTGCCAAGATTTTCTTTGAATTCACGGGGGAGATTTCTGAATTCTTCTCAGTAGTTTGATGACATTTGCGGTGAGGTTCGCTCATGCCAATGTCAATCATATCAGATTGACACGTACACGGCACACTACCTAACGTGTAATGATCTATAGTCAGTAAGGATGTTTTACAGCACAAATTCATGAGACCGGGATAAGTTTTACAACCAAGTTTTCCTGTTGCGCAATGCCAAAGAACCTAGGTAGTACAGTGGATCACAAGTTGATCTTGTTCTTTTTTTCGAGTTCATATTAGTCATTGGCTCCTCTATTAAGAAAATAACAGTGGAGGAAAAAATACGACCTGAAGCAGTTTCCCTTAAACAATGCATTAAAAGCACAAACACGAGCATGAGGCAATATGCCACTTAGAACAAATGGTAATTCCTGTCACGTCACGCCTCTTGTACTGTTCAATAACACTGCAGAGCCAAGCTGCAGGCTGCGCAGGGGTGTCCCACTTTAATAAATGAGCTGAAGCTCATATGCTAGATGCAAGATATCACCTGACCCAGATCACTACAAGTGCAAATGTCCCCATGTAACTACACACACATGTATTGACTGGGAATTTAAGAGACATCGGTGGATTCAAAGTACCAGATTTATTGCTTCACGAAGCATAATTTAGTAATTTCCTTCATCTTTACTGCGTAGCCTCTCGTGGGTACTTCAAGGTTGTCGCGAAGGGGAGTCACAGATATCATTTCTGTGTTAAAAATTACAAATTCAGGACGATGTAAACTCACTTTAAGGAGCGACTGAGTGAGATGTAGCTCCTACTCCCATTGATGGTTTTGACTTTTCTATATCTAAATATATTTAATGACTTTTACATTAACCTGTAATGCATAATGGGCAGCAAACTGATGGTCTGAAGGAAATTGATGACAATTTCAGGAGTCATTAGTACTGTTTCTAGCCACAGAAGTGCTGATGAGTTGGCCCTTATGAGGGCAATATACTGATTGGTTAACTTGTGGCAGCAAGTCCGTGCCACAAAAAAAAAACGTGGCAGGGACTTGGGCTATGAAACTCCAGGTATTAAAGCATCAATACGCAGTAATTGCGTGGGCTGTATGTTGAAAATCACAGTTAGTAAGATCAGTGCTGGTTGCTGAGCAGTATTTTCACAATGGCAAAACTATTAGAGGCATTAGTAGCCCTGCTGCGTTGCAATTTTTAGTGTATCCGGAGGGTGATCATTTGGGGATTGCAGATACAGAGCTAAGCTGTGAAATTCGATTACAAATATTTGCTTAAATCTTGCCATGATTCAACGCAGAATTGCTTCGTGCAGGAGTTTTCCACAAACAATAACGATTAGTTTTTACAGTTGAGCTGTTCAGAGATTTGTTGTTATGTTTTCTTGACTGTTTTAAAGACTTAATTTCATGTTATGGCTCTATTCTGGAGACATTTTGTTGAGGGTCTTTATGGCCCTCTAAGCAAACAATCGTTTAAATTCAATTAAGACAATGAAATGGCGCAGTTGAAAACACTTCTTTTAAAGCTTTGTTTGTGTGGCGTATTGACCTATGTGCAGCGACTACATCCAGCACAAAGACGGTAGGTAAATCATTCAGTGTATGTGCTTTGAATAAAATGGAATCATTAGCACCAAGTTCAACATAATGAGGGATAAACAATAATGGGACACTCAGTCTGCTCCGGCTGATCAGAGGATTTCATAGATGGCAATTAGTGGTCATTGTGGCGTCGTCATCGCAACTCAACACGCGCTCAAGTGTCTGCATTCACTTACCTATCCTCAGGCATGGCAAATAAAATATCTCACTGGCTGCAGACGTGATTAATGTCTGTCACAAAAAGGGCTGCAATGGCAGATTAGGCATGATTATGAGTGGGCTCATTTACTTTCAACATGTCATTATCTTTTACGACATTGACTACGCAAATGGCCAGAGTTTGTTTATGAGTAGGAATGTAATCTGCGTTTTTCTGATCATTAATAGTTTGCAGAGAAAAATAAAGAGATATAAAGCTCAGAACAAAGAACGTCCATAAGTACAGGTGGATATCGTCGAAATGATTTAGCATTCATCTATTTTGCAAAGAGCTTTTGTTAAATTCTTATTATATTTGATAATGCCCAAGAAATACGGTACCGGAATTAAAAATTATTGAATTAAATACATGCTCTTCTACGGCAGGTAATAAAAAGTCGAGAATAAGTTTTATTAAAAAAGTATAATTGTGTAATATAGTAGAAGTTCAATCTTTTCCATAACCAATTCACTCTCTCATGTCTTCAATGTCAATGTCTTCCTTGGTCATTGCAACGCTTCTGTCAGACACCTTGTATCTTGTCCTCATTAATTGTTTTCACAATGTCTTTGAAAAGTCAATTATGGAAACGGGAATGTTCGACAGCTTTTTGTTGTATTAGCAGGTCTTTTGTCATTTGACCACCCAGATTAATTTCTGATGAGCGTGTTGAGCAAATGTGAATAATTGATAACTGTTTTCCAATGGCTTGATTGTCACAAAACAAGACAAATACAGTGGAATAGAATCATGAAATATTCACTCAACTGTTGGCCTGATATTAACTTCAAAGTCATTATGACGTGGATGCAGGTCTCCTTGTAGGAGCAATCGTGAACTTTAAGGTGCGGAACCACAAATATAAAAGAGAAATAAGAATAATGCTGTTGTTTCATGTTGTCGTTTTTTTTGTTGCAAAAAGGCATTACAGTGGAGGAATGTCGAACTGACACAATCAAGGCTGGCAGGGATTTTGAGCTACAGCGGGTAACGGCGGCCAGGAAGCCTTCAGGTCAAAGTTCAAAGAGAGTGATCTCCAGAACAGACCTTGTGTCTGTACTGGACATGTATTTTACCAGCACATTACACAGTGATATAAGTGTTGTGTAGTTGTTGGCACCCTTGCAATCCTTTAAACAGGCATTTAAATGGCGTGATCAAGTGCGGCAACACAAATGAGGAGCTTTTCGCCCACTGCAGTGGTACCTTGTGTATTTATCTCTAAATATGGAAGCTTAAAATACAAAAATACGCAAAGACTAGAACTATTTTCCCAATAACCTAAATACTAATTTTTGAACTGGATTCAAAGGAATAGCAGAGTTAATTCACACGCATTGAATCACGATGACTTGGTGCCACCTACTGTTTATATCAAGATAATATTGCTTGGGGATGTTGTGTTGTGTTTTTTTTTTTTAAAGAATCTGAATATGGCATGTCAGATTTTAACATATATTTAGCCTTCTTTTATTTACTGGATTTGTTTACACACAAACATGGAATCCCCATGGCTTCAGCATCCTTGCCATTCTTCTATCTGTATGATCAACTTTAAACCAACACAGACAAAAAATATAAATCCCACACTAACTTAATTAACATGGAGATCACTAACATCCCTTTACTCTTGCAGTAATAGTGTGGTGCTTTCACTTTATAATTTTGAGGAAATATTGAACAACATTCAGGACAGCCTCCTGTGTGCAATACAAATCTCCCAAAGCAGTACCGGCCTACTGTATGTTATTCTTTTAATAAACAATTCTTCCTCTGAATTTCAACCTGCCACCTCTTTCAACGAGTATGTGTTGCCACGTTGGTATCTGCGAGTTAGGTATTAATTAGCATATCACTGACACAGATTAACATACATTAACATACATTACAAGTGAATTAATCATGGCGTGTGGTAGAACGTGGAGAGGTATCTGAAAACAGTTTGCTCTGAAGTCAATTCAAGGAAGAAAGCTCACTGTTCTTGCATAGTAATGTCATGCGGCTCAAATAGGTCCATGCAGCATGCACAGTTGCAGCCTATGATAATTGGGCTTTTGTATTTAGCTCATACATTGAATTAGAATCTTCTTTTTCCCTGTTGTGGCTTCTTGTCCCATCCTTGAAGGTTTTGTCTGTAGTTATATGTTCATCATGGCGTTATTTTACGATGATGAATGATGATATGATAAGTGACTTTAGGGCAGGCAGTAGGACATGTCTCCGAATTGATCCCTTAATGCTAGCTGGTTAGCTGTGACCTATGCTGCACAATCACTAATGAATAATAATGATAATAACAGTAATAGGGCATTTTAGCATAATTTCCTTCGCCCAAAAGAGTTTGACCTTCGTATGAAGAGATACCTCAGACCGATATTTTTGTACAGTATGATTAACCTTTTGGAGAAACATAAAATAAAAACCCATTAAATGACTAATTTCAACCCCTCAATGTCCTTAAAAAAACAACAATTGACATACTCAATTGGTGGATATGTAGTGTACCACTTCATGTTGTTTGTGTGAATTGTATTTCAAAAGAGGTAGACTAATTAAAATTCAGGGTTTTTATTTATTTGCGAGGGACAATGAATGGGAATGACCCTTTCTGTTCTATTTTCCTCTTTTCAGAGACCTGATCACCAGCATTTTGGGCATGAATAAAATGGTTAAAAAATATATTTGTTTGAAGTTCCTCACGAATAAAATGTTAAATGTCAATCCTTTTCCTTGAGGGCAGAATAGTTACACAGAGTGAATCAAGACATGTGTTATATGAATAACACATGAATCCATCAAAAGTCTTCCTTCAGCCACAAATCCAAACCCCTCTCAGCCAAGGTGAAGCAAATCCACCAAATGAATTGATAAATAAAGTGAGTGAGTCTCAAAGTGCGGGGATTAAACTGACATCAAATGTCACAGATTCCATTATCAGCGTTTTGGTCATGGCTCCTTTCGTGGTTTGCTATCTCAGTGGAACACGCAGCTGGGGTCCTATCTAGGTACCAACACTGATTCTGCCTTGGGCCCAGGTAGCACCTTATGTGGCAGCAGTATTGGAGATGAACACTAAGCAGATAATGTCTTTCCTTCCAATACTCATCATTAACTCCTGACTTCCCGGGCATATTGTTAAAGCCCTTATAGAGGCAAGGGCATATCAGTGGTGGCATGACTCACTTCCTGACCGCCTGTTCCACTCAGTTAAGAGTGATACGAATGGTTTCCTTTTAAACACTACTTAAACAGGCCTCAAAGTGCTCTTAAAATTGTAACGTAATGAGAGTGCCGTGCATGAAACTGGAATGCAAGTGCCCGAGCGGGCTAGTATCACTTGAAAAGGGTCATTTAAAAGGAAAGCCGCAGCACTTGATGGACAGCTCCTTCTCCAGGTTGCATCGTGGAAAAGGGGCTGACAACTCAAATGATATGGTTATTACAGCAGTCCAGTGCGGCTGTGTGGACCCGCTGACACTTTCAGAATAAACATCAGCATGCAGAGCATAATGAAAAGTAACTCCTATTTACCTTGACCCTGACCATAGTATGCTCTCAAGCTTGTCTTCTATTCCACATGCCCTGACAAGGACGTACTATTGTGCGTACAATATTTCTGCAAAAATTGAATATATTTCCTTTGGAAAGACACAGCTGTTAAACTGCTGAAGGAAGTTGCAGCTCATTGCATGAGTCGACGTGAGGTAATGATTTGCCAGAATAGACACAGATATTTTGGAGTCCTTCGTTTCATCATTCAGATCAAGACGAAGAGAAAGAATGGCTGATCAGATGCATGCAGATAACACATCTGATTAAGTGTACTCTGTTTTAGTGTTTTTGTTTTTTCACATTTTTTCGTGACGCACTTGCCCCCGCAGTAAGTTCTGCCGCTTCTTTACTGACGTGGGTTCATCAGTTTTACTTTGGGTCATATACAGTATGTACTGGCCAAACCATTAATACTACAGAATAGTTCACACATTTTTATTCTGAATCTGACCGACAATATAATTAAAAAACAAGAGATCTATCGGAATATGCCAATAGGGGACTACAGTGGCCATTTTCTTAATGCAACATTATTTCAGTGGAAGCATTTGGAGGGATATGATTCTAAAAATGTCGAGTTTTCTACTGTTTTTGTGACGTCGAATTCATTCTGTGACAAATATGTATATTAAGATTTTTACTTCATTTAGAAAATACTTTTTTCTCCCCAAAATAATGCTTTGACCATCAACCGTCAATATCCACTGTAGTACGCATCAGCAGCCACTTTTCATTCGCAAATTTCAAAACATGCTTCTCAGTTTAGTCTGATGTGTTCTAGTTAAACACTGTGGATGCAATCTGTGCCATTTGGAGTAACTCCACTTCCTTAAGGGAAGGATTTACACATCATATTACGCCTGAACTAGAAGAAAGCCTGGCAGACTCAGAAGTGGGAACGTCAGATATCTGACTGAGGTTTTTATGCCAATTTTCTGCTTTCATTGAGCTCTGTGGTTTAGGTCCGAGAATACTGAGGCCTTAGAGAGATTCAATACAGACGTTTTGTTGATGCTCTCGGAGATGGTCTGGTTGACATTTTGACACAACTTCTATTAGTTTTGTCCATTTCCACCACTGCGCTGTCAATCAAAGTGGGATCTCAAGCCTGAATATCAAAAAAGCGGTTGATCATGCGTGAAGGTCTGTCAATTAACTATAAGACTATGGACCTTCATCAAATAACCAATTGCGCAAAAATGACAGAATTGTCCATAATGTTCTGTATGATTATCATTGACACTTGGGTTTAGGGAAACAATTTCAGATGAGTCAACAGTTTAATTGAGGCAGTACATCCAGTACAGTGCAGTACAGACTTGAGGAGAAATTACATTTTTTTTAAACTTTAAGATAAAAAAAACTATTAAATTAGTAGATCACAAATACATTTTCTTCAAAATCACTTCATTTAAAAAGAGTAAGACTTTCATAAGTCATGTGACCTTTCAAGACTTCCACCCGTAACTTAAGTGCATTCCTGCTACTGAAGTAGAGGCCTCTGCAGAAAAAAAAACGTTTGGTCCTTTTAAGCTACTCCAGGGGGGAGGGGAGGGGGGGGGGTGGTGGAGTGGCCGTGTTAATGCGTACTGGCTGAAATTACATGAATGGCCGCCATTATAAAGCATTTAACAAAAGGGCCATCGGGTGGCGTAGCATGGCATTGGGACGACAGTCCTGCCCTTGCATTGTTCGACACGTCACAAGATGGCAACGCAGCATCTCTTTAGCTCCTAGAGGTCACGGCGGATGGATGCACCACTAATCTCTGACACCCATTCTGGGATGGTGGAGGAAGGGGGGACGGGGGGGGATGCAAACTAGGGCTTTAGATAACTTTGCTATCCACTAGTGACCTCAAATGCGGAGACATCTCAGGGCCCGCTGTGCCCCGTCAACCAAATCCTTCTTACTGCTTGGTGACTTCAGACAAGGATACGATGCCCGCCCCACAGGGATAAAATCCTGCCGAGAACAGACTGTATATTAATCTGGTATTGTCTTCTTTTTTATTGTTTGGGGAATATCGCAGAGGGAAGCAATGATTGAGTGGAGGACTTGAGAGACTTTTATAGTGTCAAATTGGTCCATTTAGAGATCTCCGGGGTGGGGGCGGGGCATGCTCTGACAAATTCAAAGAACAAAAGTGTCATCGTGTAGTGTTCCTATCAACACTTGAGACAAAAGAGTGGGAACATCAAAACATTCTAACTCACTGTTAATGTATATTGGATTGTTAATGATACCATCAATAATACATTTATTGATTATTTAGAAATTATGAAGCTATTATTTCTCAATAAAATAATATGCCTGTGCCGCTTAATCACTTTTAACAGTTTTGGTAAAAATGCAGATTTAGGCATCAAATCATGAAGGAAAGTTCCCAGAAATAGACCTCAGATGTCTCCAGTTGAGACTGGACGGATAAATAGTGCCTCAGCTTTAACTGCCACCGCACTCCAAGAGGGAATATTATCAGGAAGGTTTGTGGTTTCATTGATTTCAAGACTGCAATCATCCCCATCTGATGTAGTGGGCTGAGGGAGGATAAGTGAGCCTGGCCCTGCTTGTCAGAGCTACAAGTTTGAGATAACTTCAGCGGTAGTAATCTATCACGTTTTATTTCCTGCAACCACCGCACGCCAAGACATAACCAATAGCTCCTCAAGAATATTAGAAAATTATCTCTGATTTAGTGATTCCTCAGTCGATTGTTGACTAGTTTTAGTCATGTGGAAAATGTCATTTTAGATTTTTTTTAACCATATTTAGTCAACCTTAATCTGCTCGGGTGTTTTAGTGTTATGTTGATAAATGACAATAAAATAACTTCTGATTAGTCAAGGATTTATAAATTAAATTAAATTATATAGAATATTTATTCATGAATAGATATCGTTTTTCGTCCCGAGCACTGTTGTCATCGCCAACTCTAACGGAAGTTAGATGGGTTCATGGCGCGCACAGCAAAGGGAGCGTTGTATTAAATATGAAACATTCTTTTTGTTACCGAAAAGTAGATTTTCTTTACGTCATGTTGGTCACCAAAGAAAAACCTTTAGTGATATATTTTGCATTAAGAAAATGAACACTGCTCAAATAACTCACTATGTATGTCAGAAGAAGTATACACATGCTCCTACCTGGTCTATTGATTTGGCATTTATCTTCAAAACTTTTTTTTTATAAGTGATATTCGGTTTTAAGTGGTTTTGGATTTCTTAGAGCCTATTTTTTAGCTGTGCCCATTTCAATACTCTTCACCAAAAAAATGGCATAAAGAGCAAAACATCTCTAATGGCCCTCACGTAAAATTATCTTTGTACGAGTCTCAAAAGGTGCTTTCAGGAGAGAGTTTCAAACCATTAAGCAATTTACAATCAAGTACACACTTGTACATTTGCTGCGATTGGAATGTAGATGTAGAAGAATAAATGCTAACACTGTATTTCTAAAAGAATAGACTCAGGAAAAACATGAGCACTAAAATATTTGGATTTAAAGAAAGCATATTGAATAATGTTGTTAAATTCATTGGCAACCATGACAGCATAGACATTTATAGACACAATAGTAAAAGCTAATGCAAGGGAATAAATCCACATATATATATGAGTTTTAGATAAAACTGAAAATATACAGCAGAAGCCCTCAAAACATTTGGCGCCTTGACATTGTTATGATTACAGAGAGTTTATATATAGACTACATGACATCCACCATGAAAACAAATAAGATGAGCTTTAATGGGGAAGATTTGATGCAACTGTATCCCAAAGCTTACTCCGCATTGGTGTTGCGTTAGACGTCAATCCACAAACCTCTGTGAGCCGCCACGGGTTTCCTGAATTGTTGCTTCAGGCATTGTTCATCACTATTCTGTTCATCACTATTCTAACACTATGTCGGCAAAAAAGAGAAAAGGCTTTTGATTTTTTCTGCCCAGCAACCTCATTTTCATCCAAAATAACTACATTAAAGGTTTCTACGAAGAGATAGCACACATAATACTTATTTTAGGAAATTGTAGAGATAGTAAGTTTAATTTCCTGCTGTAGTTTTTTTCCTCCCCAACTGAGGTACACTGTCAACATTATAATCCTCACATCAAATTACGTAATGTTTTTACCAGGACATGTTTTTAAAAGACCTTTTCATTTGAGTTATTACTGAAACTACATTTTTTTTCTGTTTAACAAGTTTTACTATCCAGTGAATGTATCTTTATTTGTTTATTAGGATGTAGACTTAATTTAAAGGCCATTATAATTGTTCTAAAACAATCCATACAGTTCTTATATGAAATATAATAGCATCATGCATCCCCAAACAAAAAAGGTTACATTTATTATTCCATTTTCCTGATTAACCTTATTAGAAAATACACTACACGATTAATAAATGCCAGAAAAAAAACATACAGTGTACCAAATAAATGACTCCTCTCCCAAAATCATACAAGCGCCCCTACCAAGCAGCCCGAACACCCTGGCTGCATTTCATTTCCACCATGAGAGACTACCAGAAGCTCTTCAGTAGTAATGAACTTCCTAAACTAAGAGCCGGCACCCAGCTTGGCGACAACGTCGCCAGTCAACACAAACAATCAATCGCGTCTGCTGCAATAACATTGGAAGGAAGTGCCTCCAATCTATCTTCATTAAATCAATAGGGATCTGATAGCCTTACCTGCAGTGGAGTGCTTTGCCCAGTGCAGGAGATGTAAGTGTCTAGTGCACTGGGACAGGGGGAGATCTCCGGTTCACATGTTGTTTGTCGGGGACGGGGTAGTTTGCTGTGTGGCTGTAAGCGACACTCCTAAGGGCCCACTGTGAATAGAGGTCAGGATAATAGACACAGTCACACAACAAAGACTGATAATCCTGTCTCGCCCCACAGCTCCCGTGTTGCAATCAGACATTTTTAGGGCAGTTAAGCTGCAGCGAGGGGCGGCCGAATGAACCACGGTTACCAAAGACTCCCAAGCTCCCATTATGGACAGTAACTGGTGTCAATTCGCAGCAATTAGACCACTCAGATGTGTCAGTAGACAGGCCTCAAATTAATAAATAAATAACGCAGACCACAAGTGCTCGCTGATATAGCCTTTTGAGTCATTTGAGTCTCCCCCTGGTCCATTTCAGAGCAGAACACTTAGTCCTTCAAAAAGTGACGAGGTGTACCTCCCCACTCCCACTTATCCTGGTTGACCTTTGAGTGAAAATAGTCCTTAGTTAGCAAATTGCTTAAATCTGCAAAAAGAAATTTGTTTAAAATGATGTAGTTCTTTTGATTACGGTTCAGTGCAAGCTGCTAAGATGAACAAAATGGTTTGCACGAGCACTTACATTCTTATTTCCTGGAGTACATGGTATACATCTGACATGAGCATTAGCTATTACTTCAAGAGATAATGTAACAGTGAAGACAATGAATGAAAGACAAGGGACACATATATCTCCCATCAGATAATAAAAGCTGTGGAAATGTTTGGACGGGGGTTATTGCCTTAGGCCTCAGAGTAAAGAGGAGCAAAAGAGTAGCCTCAGGCTCGCCACTGTGTTGTCTCTATAACGCAACTTTTTTGTGAGAATCATCACAATATGGATGATGTTACCCCAACATTAGGACTTATATATATAAATATAAAAGATATTCGTGCCTCTATTATTTTCTGAATTCTTGACTATTGGCTATGATATAGTCACTCATCCTAAACTATTTGGTAGGATGTATATGGTGACAAAATTATTTTCTAGATAGACAATATGCAAGTTTTGGAAAGAGAGAAAATACAGTACTCTTCAGAGATGCTTTTTCCCAGGGCCTGATGTCTTATATTGTGACCTTTAACGCAAAACAAAGCAAAAAGGACACAAAGCATTGCCTCCGTCTTTGACTTGGAGCACTCTGTCAATAGGAAGTCATTACTTCAGAATAAGGGGTAGCTTTGCCTTTCTGCCCGACTTCAACTGAATACCTCACCTTTCACCAATGCATAAGTAATGCGCCAACTGTCTTTGATCTGTTGAAGGTGATAACTTCACAAGCACGTGGACACCTTCCAGTGGAAGAAGAGGCTCTTCTCGGTCCAGATATGTGTCAACAAACATCATGCTCACAGGTAAGAAAAGAAAAGAAAAATGAGCAGGTAGAGCTCAAAATGGACAAACATCCATGAAACTAATAACATCTTTAAAATTACTTAATTAATTAATTAAGACTTCAACCAAGGTTGCAACTAATGCTTATGTGGCAATACGAGCGTCCTATGACACTCCAGGAAGAATAATCTCCAGCAACGCCACTTGGGATAGGCCCAAGACCATTCTTATTAAGGCACGCAGAGCCGTTCACCAAATCAGGGGTCAGAGACCATAAAATAATTATAAAAATATAGTTTTATTTGTTTAATACTCTTTTTAAAATGGCAATATGTTCTGCAATAGGGAGTTTGAGGACTATAAAGAAAACAAACAAACAATTCAAATCAATAAACCAGCATGCATAATAAAGATGTAAACAAATTCAAATCAAACAATTCAAATCCATAAACCAGCATGCATAACAAAGAAAATACAAACAAAAAAAGGAAAATAAACCAACATGTAATATGTCCAAGAGTTCACCCAATAGAGAGCCACATTTGTACTGTTCTTCCGAAAGGTTTTTAGCCGGTATCAAGAACAGTCTCAGTGAGGGGGGGGAGAGAGCGCGCCGGGGAAGATTGGCCCATTAATTGGTCGCGGCACCAGGATAGCACCACAACAGCATGTCCAAGGCTGCAGCCCGGTCCAGCTATGCTGTGAAACACAGCATTAGAACAAGACCGTAATTAATGTACAGCAAACAGGCAGACACAGCGACTTACCAAATTACAGGTCAAGCTGCCCACAGACCCCGGCGGCAGCACCCACCTCGCGCACACTCACAGACAGCGGCCCACACTATAACAATTAAGACCATTTAGATTTTTATAATAACGCCCAAATGTGTTGAAAAAGGGAGGCGTGCATCGTACCGAGACACCGAACACCAGCAGTCCAGGCATTCATCCACCCACGTGGGGACATCCATGACCCAGACAGGGTCACTATATGGAAGGATGCACATTAGTGCCGCATACACGGCGACACAGGAGACTAAAAAGGCACAAAAGATGGAAAAATTTCCCTTACCACACCACAGCAGAATGTTGACCTAGGGCAGCGGCCAAAACATAAAGCGCGCCTCCCGGACACGTCTCCACAGACACCCAGCAGGAGAAGACCACAGGACGAGTCCACACACACCAGAGGCTTAAGTAATATCCCTGCCTCTCCCAATCAATCACAATTAGCCCCAGGTGTGCTGGTCCACACCCCTGTGTGCAGGAAAGAGGGAGGGGAAAACCCTCAACCGGTCACACTTATTTCAACTAGAGATTAATATTGTTTTTAAAATGTTTTTACACTGTGACACAGCTGAAAAACGTTAAAAAAGATAACATAGTGATTAACACGCAACACAAGGAAAGAAAAACAAAAGCCTGTGTGACTTTTAACATGCCTACTTTAACACACATGTGCAAACAGTCACAGAGAAATAATGATTATTGTGGTATCAAAAATATTATAATTGGTTCTCATTTCCATTTCAGATTTAAGCTGTGGAAATATGACGAGTAATGGCACAGCCCTTGCAGAGGCATATTATTGAATCCTTATTCACCTCTGTGAGTTTGGGGGAAAGCAAGTACAGCGATTCTGTGCTTATTTGATCTATTTCTGCCTCATAATTTCTCTTTTATATGAAATGATACAAATCTACATTAAAATAATAAGCAACAGAATATTTTGTTCAACTTTAGTAAAATGTCTTAAAGAACAAATACAGCATTACTTCTCTCATTTTCCCAGTAAATGAGGTTGATTTCAGCCAAGGAAACTTATTAGGAGAGCGTCCCTGGTGGAGGAACTTCCAGGAAAAATGGAAAAGAGAATCTTCTTTTTCAGAGATGGCTGTAATGCCACGAGCATCCTCTGCCGCTAAAGAAACACTTCAAACGGCCCGACCCTAATGAAACACACCAGAGAGGCTAATTAATACACAACCTTCATGAATAACCCATATGTGCATAGATATAGTCCAATCTTGCCTTAGGAACATCTACCATTGCACAATATCCAAATGAAAAAATACATTCACTCGGGGGAGTATTGGGTTTAAGTGTAATCAATATCAGAATGTATGCAGATGACACCGTTAAATATGTTTAGATCTGTTTTAAATCTTGTTCTTTTTTTAAAGACTGCTTTAGAGGGTGGGGAAATAAAGCCAGGCATTATGTGTTATGTATGAGCCGTAGTTTAAATGGGCTACTTGAATAAATAAACTAAATATTGGAGATATTAAAGCCATGTCACTTTGTTCAAGTGACAACATGGTAACTCCAGTTTTTTTTCAGGGATCTATTAACCAAAATTGTTACTTCTGATTATTGTGACAATTATCTTTTTGACCCTACTCACCTCAAAAAACAACTATATTCAATTGCAGAAATTACATTTGTATGGAACTTCATATGTATGTATCAAATAACCTGATCAGAATGTTTCACCATTGTCTATTCAACAGACAACACAAGTTTGTCAATGAGAATTTGATTAGCATTTAAAATGAACCAATAACCAAAAAATATTTATAGAAATTGGATTACAGAAATGCAAAACCACTTTGTAAAAATTTGTAACCACAGAAATAATATTCCCAAAATAGGTTTGTCAAGAAATTATATTTTGATTTATTGATTATTAATTAAGGAACTTTTCACAATTCTAAATTGGAATATTAATAACATCCTTACTGTGGTATTATTCAATGTTACTCATAACAGTTTATTGACATGCAGGTTAAACCAATGGGAAGCCTTGGTAGGCTGGGGACCAATAGGATGAGGGAATGAATGTGGGAGGGGGGGTGGGCGGGTCGGATACGGAATGAGCAGTAAAAAAATTATAGTAACCTTAGCACACAGTCTGTCTCACACGCATTATTAAGAGAACTCACACACAGCTAATAAACTAAATGATGTGTTACCATCAACTACATATTTTACAGTGTTAAATTATTTACAACGGTCAAATCTGCAGCTAAATAAGTATGTTAGGTTACTACGGGATCGTTACGGGCTTCACAAAACTCCCTGGCTATTCTTTACATCTAAAAAGCTTCCACATTAAGGCATCTATATGATGTGTAAAAAGGCAGAAATGTCAGTTCTCTGATATTTTTACAGCTACTCTTCTCAACGCTTCAGCTGGGGGGCACAACTCTTTCCACACACACACACACAGAAGTGTTGCATGACTAACACACGAGGAGATTCCACTGCACACACAAACAAACGTGTCTCACGATACTTGTTTCCACATGGCAACAATGCGGGAATAAAGTCAAAATAAAAACCACACCTTCTCCAATACTTTCGGTTTTGAAACGCTGACATTATACTACTACGGTTTCGGCAAAATCCTTAATCCCAAAATCCCTATCCCAAACCTGTTTTTTGAAGAAAAAAAAAAGTTGTACACTTTATTCAATATTTCAATATCCCCTTTTCAAAATGTTCAACAATATACTTCAGAGAAAAGGGGAACATATTGCTTGTGGTGTTCGGCCAATGTTTACTCGTACACTAAAAAGACGAACCACTTTGAGGCTTGCAGCCGCTGCAACACGTTGTCTACTGTATTCCCAAGATCGGTGTCAAAAAGCAACTTGTACCATGAAATAGATTGCTCCACCTCCATGTGGGCCCAATAATAACACATTGTCCACAGACACATGCGCTGCAGCAGTAATCTTCAGATCTCCTTAGTGGGAAGATATATATATTTGTAAAAGCACTGAAGGGATTAGGCAGGGTTTTTACCTCCTGCGGTACGTGGCCTGAGTCATGCTGGGAGCACCAGGAGCTCAGTGGAAGTCTGGTGAGTGAGGAGAGGATTTAACCTAGCTGCTGCATTATTCTGATATGACCCAAACAAAGCCATCAGCATGGGACCAGAACAGGGGGGCAGTCCGTGTCTCTTATCCTCCTGCTTTATGATGAATATATAGACATCATTAACAAGATAATCTCAGTAATGTTCAGATGCAATAACGTAAGAAATGCATTAGGTGCACAATTAACACCAGACAAATAAAGCATTTAAATGCTGTAACTAATATAGTGTCATCCTATGTAGTCACTGCATCTTACTTAAAAAGGCACATTAAGTGAGCAAATTATTTTAAACAAAGGTACAGCAGTCGTCTGAACGCGCTTTCCTCAGACCTATTAGTTCACACTGTTGATGTCCATATATAACTATTAACCCCCGCAGTGATTCTCCTGAGTTAATTCCTTATGAAAAATAAATTGAGTTGCTCCTTACACTTTCATAACATTTTGTCCTCGGACTAAATGGGCTCTTTTATGAGAAAAGACACACTGTTGTTAATGATTTTATAAGCAGGGAGCCCACCTGACATCCTGTTTTCTATTACTGTTCTTTATTCAATTTGCAGGGTGCACTGCAGGTGACCTAACCTATAAAAGGGCACTCTAAATTAAATTATCAGAGCTCCTTGAAATTTTATAAATTCAGGATCGGCCTCACAGAGAGATCTCATACCAGAAACTAATGGCTTCACCTTTAGCTTTGAATAAATCAATTACATCAAAGGTTAGAACACATCATGCCAGGATGTATCAATGCAGTTTTTATCATAACATGTCGTCATTTTGGAAGTGTGAATGGCAGGTGTATGAGGTCATATGGGAGAAGGTTTGTGTCCCTTTATGTATGCACACAATGATAACTGTATCTGTATTTAAGAATAAAAAAGAATAAATAACCACACTATGAAATATTTTTACAGTTGACATATGTCATTTAATTTACAGTCAATCAAAAATCCATTTTAGAAAAGGATTCATCATATAAAGTTTTGATTACTGTGGTGGAGCAAGGGCACATATAGTGCTAAAAACCCTATTTACATGTCAAAATACAATAGACAAAACAGGTGGTCTTAATATGTTCATTCGAGTACATATTCTGCCAGCCAAATCAAATAGTTTCCACAATATTCAACCCTCTATTCTTTCCCAATGCATTAAATACTCGATTAGTTTATCCACAGGGCTTGTACAAAGGCAAACAATAGCATGAATATGAGATATGAGTTTACAGATAATTACAATCCCTCCTCTGCATTCTGGAGGTTAGTTTATGGCTTTCTGCCGGGTTACACCTACAGTCTTTTGGCATATTTAAGGGTTACACTCATCTTTTTGACAGTTCATTTTGTTTGTACGCCCTTTGGCAACGCAAAGCGCTTTAAGACTAAATGGCTGAAAAGAGTATAAACAAAGCAAGTCTTTTACGAATTACAAATGCTAGACAAGTTCTGGTACCATCATCTAATAAAATGTGGTCATCAAGTTCATCCATTCCCTTTTTCTTCTTATTTTTATACAATTTCAATAAGAATACCTTTGGGGTACAACTATTGGTTGGAAAAAACAAGCCAGTTGAAGATAATACAGAAGCTTTCTTTTTGATAGAAACTTTAAGTGGTCTTTTTTCAGCGGCATGTCATTCCTAAAACAAATAATGAATCAATGAATGAGAAAAATAATTTACAGATTAATGAACAAAATATTCACAATATTTAAAGTAAAAATGCATTTTCTGTAATTGGTTTTGATACATAGATCAGTTTTTTTGCTGCAGTTTGGAAAAACTGTGTAAAGATTTGTCACCTCAATAGGGTCCCCTTTTTCCTTGAAAGAGCACGAGTTCTTTCCAGCGTGTTTTTGTTCCAGTCAGTAACCTAACAAGAGGTTGGTGACAGAAAAAGAGGCCCAATCAGTAACACTTGTTGCACCTGAGAACATGGACATTTTTGACTTCCGAGTTTGAGAAAATGGAAAACCCTTTCTTGTAAAGAAGTTGGGAATATGTATAGGATCATTCAACCGTGTTCAATCTGAGTCAGTACAAATTCTTTTATGAAGCAGTCGAGCAAGAAGGAAATTCATTTGTAAATTGCACCCCATCGTTTGAGAAATGGCTCCTTTTTCAAAATTCAAGTCCAGATGCAGAGTCGGTTTTGTATATCTGCAACGTTTCATTTGAATTCAGTGTTTTTCACTTCATCTTGTTGAATGAGGGAATACGCAATTTTGGTAAAATAATATATTAATTGTTTATTTACCAGGTAATTCCTATTTTAGGGGGATATGGTAGCCTTATATAATTTGATAGTGAAACACAAGGCAAAAATGAAAAGAAATTCCAGCATTATTGAAATTGTTGGCCGCCTCTTTGTAAGCAGTGGAGTCACCCCCTGGTGGCTATTATACAGAACGCAAGACAAAGTCACTTTTGCGTAGCTTCACTTTTAAGAACATGAGGTTTCCAACTGTTGGTGACACATGTGACATGATAGGTCAAACAAAAGTTACTACCTTTCACTGTCGTAATGTTCCTCAGGTATTATTTTGAGGGATGATTCCTCTGAATGAGCCGTTTTGTTAAACCGGGGCTGGACTTCTACCCTCGCAGCTGTCATCTCTGAAACCTGCACAGAGAGCCTACTTTGTGCCTTCAACCTCGTGTGGTGAAATATTCAAGAGCTCCAAGTTTATGAGACAGTTGGTGCCATCTGTGCCCCACCATTCAGTCCTCTCGTCATGGCTGAACATAAGGCCAACATCCGAACAGATATATGCGTGAGAATACTGTTTATTGCAAATCTCAATATCGCCTGAATAACATAAACACCCCGCTTCAATTGCTCACATGCACGGTAACCCACGCAGAATTTTACTACTGCAGATTCAAATTTCCATATCCATGAGAGAGGAGAGGAAAGAGGAAACATCCATACAAGACCGCCTCCACGGAGTTGAAGAGATCTTTTCTCTTAGATGTCGTTTTTACAATGTCATTGTGGAGCAAGTGAGCTCCTGTGAGCATTACACAGTTCTCATTAAATGAGAGATTTCCTGAGAAGACAGAAAAGCAAAAGAAGGAAGGGTGCAATCAGTCCAGGTTTGTTCTAGACAGCATCACTTCCTTCCTTAGGCAGAGTGTCAGAGCAAGACATTCAGATGGGGGTTTTCATCCAGCCCTTTCCCAGGACAGTAATGCTGTGCAATTCTAATGGTGTCATTCAAAGCAGCTGCCTTTCTCAGCAATAACCTGAACGCCTTGCCTAAGCAATTCAAGCCGCCTGCACAGATCGCAATGCAGTCAACAAAGAACTTATCTTCCAGGCAAAAATTAGAAGGTAGTTTGAAAAGCCAGTTTTTTTGGGGGATTATTGTCACTGTTTAGCATTTGAATTCAGCTGTTTCCCAACTGCCCTGCAAGTTAAATTCTACTTTAAGAAAACAATTTGGAGTAGTGACATTCATGGGCGTGGTGCGTTGTCAAAATTATCCCGTAAATATATGCACTAGAGACGCTTTGTGTGATGCTTTGAAGCGAAACTTTTAATTGAAATCTAGCCCATGGAATTTGGTTTTGTGTAGGTCAGTAACCCATCAGCAACGAAAAAAAACTAAAAACACCACCCTGCTTGTTTCCTCTGCAGAGAATGGGCTCATTAGTCTGTTACAGATGTCAAAGAAACAAAAAGAAACTATTCTGTTTACTCCTTATCTTCTAATGCACACTCAAAGCACAACAAGCCTTCAAATGCTGTTTGTAGAGCCATATTTGTACAATTTCCTCAACATATTACTGATTTAGAGCAAATTTGTCTGGAACCAGACCGTTTTAAAGAAAATGGAAAATTGAGAGTTTCTAAAAAAAAAGAGTTTAGCTTTTGTTAAGACTATAGATAAAATACAGTTTTTTTCTTTTTTCTTTAAACAAAGTGTTGATTCATAGATCCTGTATATTACCCAATAAGGCCAGGATTACAGTAAGTTGTTGAGGATATTTTGTAGATCATCGAGTAACTGTACACATTAAACACAACACTACAGTATCTGCATTACATTACTCAGTATATAAAGGGAAATAGGAAGGCCTGTATCACATGTTTGTTTAACCAGCAATAAAGCTTGGAAGGCCTACAGATACATCAGCATCTGTCTAAGGAACACCGCTATGGTCACTGGGAGACACACACTGTACACAAAGTGCCTGTGAATTTGTGTACAGAGATTTGCGGAAGGGAGGGGGGTCGTCCTTCCATCAAGTTAGTCGTTGTTGTTTTCTCCTGTGTTTACACAGCCTGCTGCAAGTGTCCAAGTGAGAACAATGGGTAACAGGCTTCCAAAATGGCGACATAAGTCGCAGTGTCATCCACGAAACAAAAACAAAAAAAACCCGACAGAATGCTGCTACTTTTTTTTTTAAATCGAGTGTACAGTGACCTAAAGTCAAAGAAAGTGTGTCGGGTGCTGTGTGTCCGGCTGGTTCTATCGCAGGGGCCAGGCTGCATTTTTTTTTTGAAAGCAGATTAAAGATCAAGACAGGAAGGGCCACGCTCAGGGAAACAGGAAAACTGATGCAAGGAAGTGGACTGCGTCACCAGCCTGCCCACCACAGTCCCAGCTAAAAGTAGAACCGAGACCCCGGCGCAAGAATGGAGTCTTTGCTCAAGTCACTGATGAAACTCCTACTTTTGACAGGTACGTGAACTTATCGATCCTCTAATTGGGTATGGTGAGACAGTGGTGAGACAGTGGTGGACGTTTGTTGTACTCATGGAGTCTTCAAGTTAGCCAGAATGTGATGGGGCAACAATTCTGTTTGATGATACAATTAGTTTTTTTTCATTTTCATTATTTCCTTAACAAGATAGCGTTTTTTGATTGAAACTGTATTTAAAACCTGTACACACTGCGGTGTAATTGATTATTTCAGTGGATGTCGTGCGGTTCTGAGCTGTAGGTAAAAACCATAAAAACACAGATGAGGATTACGTTTGACTAGAACCACACACGACTAAAAGAAGCGGCAGAAGCTTCACCAAAGGATTTGGGTTTGATTTGTGTCACGGTATAAGTGAAACGTAAAGACTCTTGTGCCTGGTGTTCTGTGTCTACGCAGCATGGCTCTCCAGTCTGATGGATCCGTGCAGCCTCTCCAACATTTGCGAAAATTGTCACCCAAATGCAACATGCCAGGCCCTGAACGGATCAAACGCCTGCTTTTGCCGCCACGGATATACTGGAGATGGAAAAAGATTTTGCAACGGTGAATACAAACGTACAAAGCCACCCATGGGCGGCTGAGTATTTGGTATGAAGCGCGCTTACGACCTTGTGTTGAGCTCTCATTGAAGCCGTGACTATTTTGGTAAAGCCCTTGTTGTTTGTGCCGCCGCAACTTGAGAAGCACCAGGCCCACGTTTGTATAAATGTTGGTTCATTTAACATTTTTAGCACATGGCGGTCTGTCTGTGCAGCGCCGAATAACTTGTAATAAAATGTATGCATATCAGGCATTAGTAGTGTTACAGCTAGAAAAGAAAAAGAGTTCTATCACATTTTAAATAGGATACAATCAGCATGTTTAGTATTGCATTTCTCTTCTTTAATCTAAATAAAGCTGAGGTTAAGTCCCAGAACAACACTTTACTGAGAAACATTTGCAAAGTGAGTGCGTTAGGCCACAAACAGAATGAAATTACTTTTTAATGTGCAAGGAAACTAGAATAAATAGATAGATAAAATTTATAAAAAGTTCATCACGTGAATCAGCTGAATGGCACCGTGTGTTTCTCTTTGCTACCTTTAAGGTTTCACTTTCCCACCAGCTAGCCGGAGGCTCGCCTCTTTGACAGTCTAGATAAAACACGCCATGTGTATAGACATCTCCCCGTGATAGAACTCTTATTAGTGACATGTTTAACGGCCAGCATTGTCTCAGCCAGCATTGTTCCTCCGCTTTGGTTTCTGAGCTGTTTAGAATTCCTGGAGCCCTTTTTGTTTCCCTTTCCAACCTGATCACAATCACAGTACTGACATATTTCAAGGGCCAAAAAGTAAATCAAACTGTGAGTAAAACCAACACTGTGCCGAAAGCATTTTGAAACGGCACAATGAGGTTTAAGGTTAATGGAGTTATTTTGCACTCTCATGGGTTTATTTGGTGTGTGGGTTATTTTAAAGCCAGACAATTCAGGGACATTTTTTTGGGGGGGGGGTTATAGTGTCAGGAACACAGCCCATTTGTGCAATAAACTAGTTTAGGCTAAAAGACCAATTAAAAGCTGAAAAGATTGCCAAAGAGTAATTTAAAGATTTGATAAGTTCATCCATTGAGTCGTTGTAACTTCCATTTTTTTATGATACAAAGTGACAAAATAAATCCCCACTATGCCAGATCACACAAAGACATCAAAGTAGATGGTGAAATATGTGGATGCAGTGTTTATGCAGCCGTGACATCTCAAGGGTCCTGCGTGTTATGGAGGTATTTCCCTTTTGAATATAGTCACCGCTCTCATCTGAGCAGAGGATTTCCTTCACCGGACAGCTTTTTGTGCGAAAGGTACAGAGAAGAGGAAGTGCACCAGCGTCCATCATAGACAAGTGAAAACATCAGCGGGAAGTCTTCACAGGTCATTTCCAATAAACTGAGCAAGCAGAGACAACAGGGTGCACTTCAGGGTAAAACTGGAAGAGCACTTTCTATAATGTGTGTAAAATAGAATCCTCAGCAAATTGCTCTGTATGTGATGCTTTCTAAACCTGGGCTTTAAAGCTAAAAAAAATAAAAAAATCTCAACTGATTTGACCAAAAAGGCACACAACTGCTCAGCCATCCCAAATGTCAACAGTGCAATTTGTTGAATGATGACAATATTTATGTGAACATGAATTCAAAGCCAAACAAGATTTAATGTACTGCTTGGTGATTGTGTGTTAGCTAGTTTCACTCCCGAAATAATCCGACCAAATCATCATTCTGGCAAAAGGCATTAGGAGTTCCAGTGGGCTACTCTCTGGGTTTTCTGTTTTTGGAGAAAAAAAATGCCACCACGATCCAAGCATGTGATGCTCTACATTTGGCAGTGGTTTCCTTTTCCTAAAGCAGAAATTATTTATTTATTTACAAGGCTTATTTTTTTCATAATGCTCCACAGCCAACAAGAAGAAAAATCATTGTTGAAGGAGCAGGGCAGCGATAATTATAGCGTTCTACAATGAACACAGTGCAATTCAGCCAAATAACTTGTATCATTTGGTGGAAGATTGATATAACAATATAAAAAAAAACATTATCTTTGTTTGTCTACTTGGGGGTAAATGCTTTATTTTCTCTCCTATTTTCTTAAATAACGAGCACGTCAGCAGTGCCGAGGGGGGGGGGGGGGGGAAGCGGCTCCTCTCCAGCCACCCGTCCACACTGTGCTCCGGCTCCCTCTCCGAGACACCTTGGATACTGAGCTGCGCTGCCCTCAAGCCACTTTTGATAAACCTGCCGTGACGCTTTGCCATTACTCAACTGCAATTATCTCCAGATATCTCAATCCGAAATTAACAGAAGAGTCAATTGCAGCACGTCGGGGCATTTCCCCTGAGCGTGCTTAATTGCCTTATGGAAAATGTAGCGGCAGGAGGGTCGACGTGTGGGAGACTGCAAAGCAGAAACCATTACAACGCAATTCAGTGAAGAGCAGCCTATAGATAAAGCATTCAAATGTAATAAATTGATAATATAGTGTCCAAGGAGTATAGGTATCATAGGTATCATATATTGGTAAATGAGCAAGAATGTTGTCTGATCATTTATTTTTTTTTCTCTCTACAGCAACTAACACAGGTCCCGTTCCCCCCCCCCCCTGATTTCTTTTCCCCACAGATGACAACGAGTGCCAGAACGTGACTGCTATCTGCGGGAACAGGGCGAGCTGCACCAACACAGTGGGCAGCTACTACTGTACGTGTATCTCTGGATACACATCAACAGGAGCGGCCGAGTTCCAGCTCAACGATGGCACCGGATGCGTCGGTAATGCACGGCTCCCCGGCTCGCAACATGAACGCACTCGGTTAAATGCAGAGACGATGTTCACGCTCACACATAGTGACAGAGGACATGACACCAGGTGTACGCCGGGGGAAGCAGTGTGTGTGTGTGTGTGTGGGTATGTGTGTGTGTGTGTGTGTGTGTGTGTGTGTGTGGAGCGCTTTCATCTTTTGCTCCATTTGAAGAACAAGAACACCTTTATCCAATGTTGTGGTGCAAAGTATCCATCCAGATATCCCACTGGGTGACAGACACCATTTCATGCAACGCAGAAGCATTTAGCTTCTCCAATTATAGATTTAGGAATATTTCAGTGTGTAATATACATGCAAGGTTTGCAGTTGCTCTTCAAATGATGCAGTCTTTTAAGTGTAATGTATTGCAATATTTATGCCACAATCAATATTTGCGTGACGATCTTTTCACTTTATTTCAATTTACATCATCTTTACATCGCTTTTGCAAATATGTGGGGTGGACACATCCCAGACATAAAGTAATGTCTCAGGACGTCTGTATTCATTAGTTCAGAGTATGTCATGTTATGTTCAGGGAGTGACTTGAATCATTACGTGTGTGTCTTTAATTGGGGCTGAATCGTTCTTTTGCAACTTTCAGATATTGATGAATGCAGGTCAGGACAGCGGTGTGGACCAAACTCACAGTGCCATAATACGAATGGATCTTTCTATTGCACCTGTCAGCGTGATTACATCCAGACTTCAGGCACTAAGCACTTTCATCCAGAGAGAGGTGTAAGATGTAAAGGTCGGTATGAGAATGGAAGAACTCACCTGCCCACACACACACACACGCGCACACACACACACACACCCAAGGACATGCATCTTTCTTCATCTCCTTTTTTCCTCTTTCGCTGTCACACGTACTCACACAACAAGCTGGAATCATTTTTTATTGGAGAATCTACATCAAGTCAATGGTGAGATGTTAAATGAACGGATATTTTAAGCTACGGGGATCACAAAGAGAACCATCTGAGGTTGTGTCTGTGCAGATTGTATACGATTTATTATACGTGGGTGTAAAATGCTTTAAACTGGTGAAATACTGGGAATGAATGCAGCCATCAAAGAGATGCCGAGGGTAACTGTTGTTTTTTCAGAGCATCCCCAAAGATACTGCCATGACAACACCGGGTGCATCACACAGATCGTCAACAAAACACTTGAATATGTAAGTACTTCTCTTCAGGATTTCAGCCAAATGTGGTAAAAAATGATATGATGACACTGCCCTCTGTTGGAGACAAACAAGATGATGATGAAGAAAAAATGGCTGATGAGATGTTGTATTGTACCGAGGGCCCAATCCCAAAGTGTCCCTTAAAGCTTTAAACACTGATCCTTCAAGGATTTGAAATGGTGCAACGTATCGCAACAAAGTAAAAAAATATGATGTTTAAGTATGTAAAACTGTTCATTTTATAGTTTTTACTACCTGGTTTGAGCGTCTTCAAGCTTTTTTATGACAAGATGAGAAGTCATTTCAAATATTTTTTTCATTCCTTTTTGTCAAAATGGCTTTCTCTCTGAGAAAAGGAGTAGATAAATGATCAATCTTGTAAGGAAAGAGACTAGAAGATGCTCAAACCAGGGAGTATAATATAAATATCCACGATTGTAAAGCATTTTGTTTTATTTGCCATGGTAACATGACATGATGCAACATTGGAAGCCCTTACACTCAACCTTTTACCAGGTGACATCAATAAGTCCTTCGAGGTTCAGGGTTTGAGGCTTTGGGGCACGTTGGGATCGGGGTATTTGCTGGACATTGGTTGCATTGTGGATGTATGTATCGTAAAGTGTGTATTTCAGGTTTCATGGAGAAGGGAAGGGTTTCAATTACTCGTTTTGGTTTGTTTGTTTAGTGACAACTAACAAATGAAAAATAACTGAATGGTTAGCTCAGCTTAGAATAGAATGAAAAGAATATATCAAATAGGGAGGGAAAAAAAAATCATCACGTGTAAAGAAGGGAAATCCATCTATCCAACTTGCCGAATATCTCTGTGCAGAGTTTGCATGAGCAACATACCAATACCATCTACAAAAAGAGAGCTGGGATCAGTGAAGGGCATTTCAATGTCTGCGCCCCGACACAAATACATCAATACTTCTTAATAAACCATGAAGGACGGGATGGGATATGTTGCAGGAATGCGATGCCTCTAAATACTCGTGCTCTTTCACTTCCCCGCCCGTCTCCCAGATGAGCAACCTCACGGAGCCCCAGAGTCTGCTGAGCGAAATTGCCAAACAGACGTCGGGCGAACTCACCTCGGTGGAAGTGATTGCGTACGTTGAGGCCCTGTGTCGATCCGCATCAACGCTGGCTGCCGAAGAAAAGGATTACGCTGTCAAACCGTCCGTCGTCAACTCCACTCTTACCGTAATCTTTGTTTCCCATTCTTGCTTCTCGGTCAACGTTTTGCTTTGAGCTGCTTAAACGGAAACGAGAAAAGGCAAATTGGACCCTTCGGTACTTTTGTCTCAAAGTATTCTGTGCCAACACATGTACAGTCCTTCAAAATTCTATCTGAAAGATTTAAATCTTTCTCTCGTGGGATGGAATTGTAGAGAAATGTCTGTGATAGGTTACAATGTGCGCAAAATGATTAAGAGTAAATATTCAAACATCGTCAGAGACAAACCTAGAGAGATATAATATTCTGACCTTGATTAAAAAAAACACATCGCAGTAGTAGCACATGATACGTGACACTCGCATCTGAATCCGCTTTTCCTCAGAAACTAGTGAAAGCAGTAAACAACTTGGTTGAGAAGGATGAGCTGGTGGCTTGGAGCCGGATGAAAGAGGATCGTCGGGAACACACCATCACCAAGCTGCTGCATACTGTAGAAGAAAGTGCTCTGACTCTGGCTAACAACTACAGAACTCCAGCTGAGCTTGAAATCAAAGCATCAGAAATGGGTGAGATATTTATTAACAAAGAGCGCGCTCGCACAGGCACTCCAATTATATTAAATGATCCTGCCAGTCATTACCACCTGCGCAGGGAAGTTTCACATAATTGTAATTTGGAAACTTTAAATTTGTTTTAATCTGTGTGGTTTTTTTTTTTTAACCCCCCCCCCTTTAACCACAGAACTCAAAGTCTTTACCTTCGATGTTCGTCACATAAAAGCCACACTGTCTGCGTCGATGGGGGGAGATCAAATAAGTCTAACTCCCAGACTGAGACCAGAGGGGGACAGGAATGGTAAAGTATACTTGTGTGATGCATACACATGCACACTTATGTTTGAACACAAGAGAGAAAACAAGTTGCCTTATTCTCATTTTTTGTTGATGCACTAATTCAAACAGCCATTTATATCAACTCCTTTTTATATCTAATTAAAGATACATGATTTGATATGACTTTTAAGTTACTAACAGTGAATTGTTTGAAATGACAGCTTTCTGCTGTGCGTGATCAAAGAGAAAGTTTTAAATTGCCTGGTTAAGTTTGACGGGAAATACAGCAAGGAAGTCTGACTCCCTCCTGTCGGACTCATTTCTGCTCCATCAGGAAGCGTGTCGGTGGTGTTTGTGCGATATGACAGCATCGGTGACATCCTGAAGCCGAGCAGCGACCCGGGTGTCACCGACTACTCTCGCCGCGCGGAGGCCGGGGAAATCACTGTCAACTCCCAAGTCATCGCGGCCGCCGTCAAACCTGCTGACGTTTACCAACTTGACCATGTCACCTTCACTCTGAAACACAACCAGGTAAAGACTGAGGCTGGCTGCATTGTGCTCCACCGCTGCACTCTCTATTAAAAAAAAAAACCTGTTTCTTTATTATTCCCCTATTCCCAAATACAGTCAAATTCTAACAAACTCACTAGTAGTAGTTAGTGCTTTCTCTAAGGTTTTTTATGCAATTTTTCTACATTTCATCCAATGACCGATCAGTTCAGGGGAAATTGAAGAGGAAAGGTGAACAGATGATGGATGAAAGCGGAGTAATGAGAGAAATAACCCTAAAAATTAATGTAGTGGTGTTTTTTACTTTTAAGATAATGAAACTGTATGAGAAAGTGAAATCATTATTTTTGTTGCACCCTTGAGGCTCAGGCCCGACAAAAGAGATGATGATTTATGTTGGATAATGGAAATTGTCTGTAATTTGCCTTTAAACAGCAGCATCAATAATTTGGGCTTCATTGTAATGCTGATTCCTTTTGCTTTTAGTCTCTTTTTTTTCTTTCTTCAGCATATTCTTGTGTATTTATTTGATTGAAAGACTTAGGGATTTAAGTAAATGACTAATTGTTAATGAAGAAATATGAATGTTACACAAACTGGTTATACTGGTTAACTGGAATGCAAATCTGATGGAATGTACGCATTAAAGATTTAGAAAATACGTCTCAACCTGAAGACACTAAAACTAAACTACATTTAGTAATCTTTTTTATTTATTAATCATTTTGATTATATTTTAAGTAAGTGTAGTTGCTTAGTGATCATTGTTTTGTCATTCAATTTAAATTACACTTTCTGGAAATATGTTGACCTCAGCTCTTAAGACGCCATGTGAACCATGTGAATTTTAATGAATATTGCTATTTTTTATTGTAATTGCTTTCCCACAAAGTCACAGTGAGCTGCAGCAAACATGCCTGCACTTAACTACCTGCCCGTGTCGCTTTGAGCTAATTCCCTGCATGATAACGATATGACATTATAATATCCTAACAATAAGTCATTAAATCACGAGACAATAAGAATAGCACAAAACATATTCAAACACAAAGACGACACTGATGTGACCCTTTTTAAATATCTTTACTTATGCACTCAGGCTTTTGTAAATTAATTCAATTAAAGGGCGAGACCGGCACAGTGTGTGGTATCACACAGCGTTGAACAAATTGACCCAAAACAAAGATGGACAGTTTACAGCGCCCGTGTCCCTCTGTGTACCCCCCCCCCCCCCCCCCTAAAGCCCGTAGACACCGCGGCGGATGGCACCACGTGTGCCTTCTGGGAGTACGAGCCGGGCAGCTTTCGGGGCCACTGGGCCACTCATGGCTGCAAGACGGTCCACGTCAGCAGCAACGCAACCACCTGCTCCTGCAGTCACCTCACACACTTTGCCATCCTCATGTCCTCCGGGCGAGCCAATGTGAGTCATCGCACGTTAGAAATGCTACTATTAACACTATTTATGTATCTATGTGCTCTAATTTTCAATCAATATTGTGTATTTTTTGTTAAAAGGTGCTGATTGTCAACAAGACTGAAAAATAATCACTTATTACTTTTTGTTTACACCAATACTTTAGTATTGATTTCTATTCAGGGTTTCAAACTTAATGAGTTGCACGACATCATTTCATGCAACACAAAAGTTAAAACCCCCAAAACAATATAGCTATATCTCTATTTTGTAGAAATGAAGGAGTACTGCTTCAAAAAAAAAACAGAGGGTGGATTTATAAATATAGAAATATATGTATTTTTTTGTATCATATGATCTTATACAGCAGAGCAGATATTGTGTGCAACCCGACATATTGGTGCAACCTCAGCCTGTACCACCCGTGTTATATTGAACGCTTTCAAGCAGAAAACACATGAAATTACAACTTCAGCATACCATAAAACCCCAAATGAAACGCCTCACTTTCCATTTGCTTCCCAGCTGGTGGCCCACTCCACCACCCTGACCCGGATCACCCAGCTGGGGATGATCATCTCCCTCATCTGTCTGTCCATGTGCATCTTCACCTTCTGGTTCTTCAGTGAGATCCAGAGCACCAGAACCACCATCCACAAGAACCTGTGCTGCAGCCTCTTCATGGCCGAGTTCATCTTCCTGGTGGGGATCAACATGAACACTCACAAGGTGAGCGTCACCATGAACTCGGTGAAACAGAGGAGATCCCCTGATGGTGTTTGAGTGTGTGAGGGACACTATTTTCTCATTTTGTGGATTAACACCCTTCTCATTTGATGCTTTTGCTTGTTTTTATAGTTTTCAGAACAACAGCGGTGTTATTTCTGTTTATCTCTTTGACATGGAAAGGCTCAGCAATGCGTCTCATGAATTAGCATAAAACAAACCCCATATGACAATTCTTAATTATAGGGATTTAAATATCTGGTCTTCTAAGCGTTATTAAAAATTGTCCAAATCTCTCTCCATCTCTTCCTTTTTTTCACGTCTGTCTCTTGGCAGCTTTTCTGCTCTGTTATTGCAGGGCTGCTGCACTATTTCTTCCTTGCAGCCTTTTCCTGGATGTGCATAGAGGGCATCCATCTGTACCTGCTCGTGGTTGGCGTCATCTACAACAAAGGCTTCCTGCACCGCAACTTTTACATCTTCGGCTACGGGAGCCCCGCGGTGGTGGTGGCCATCTCTGCAACCCTCGGCTCCAAGTACTATGGCACTGATAAAGTGTAAGTACAAAGAGAGGTGGCGAGACAAAGCGGTTTTACGCAAACACCTTTTTCTCTAATGTCGTTGAGCATTTTTCATAGAAGAAAGATAAACAAATTACATTAACTATAAATACATTGGGACAGAGATTAATTTTTGGCCTGCGGGGACGTCCAGGAAGCAGAAGACGCTTGGACGGCCTGGTAAAGTAATAATTAGTAGAGGTTTTCAGGTATCACAGAGAGTTTGAATAGCAATCTACAAGAAAGTAAACCTTTCGTTGATTAATGCAAAACACAATTAAAAGATTGAGGCGATGCAAAAAAAAAGTGCCGATTGTTCATCAGCATGAGCAGAGGCAGCTTTTTCCACCCAATTGTTTTGGTGTTTGTAAGATAACGCCGTGTATTAGCCCATACAATATTGGCATAATTAAGATTAGGCTGGATTAGAGTGAACTCAAATGATGCAGGGCATTCCTGCTGCAGAATGGGGAATTATTGCATCCAAAAAGATACTCTCAGTCGATAGAAGTGTTTGTGAAATAACACGTCGATTTGCGTTGCAGGTGTTGGCTGAGCACAGAAAACCACTTCATATGGAGTTTCATTGGGCCGGCGTGTTTGATCATTCTGGTAGGATCTAACGATACCTGTTGAAGAATGAGTCGGAATCATCAAATGTTGATCGATAGCGAGTTGATCCGGCTCGTTGGTTTCCGCTCTGTGTTCCACCAAAGGTTAATCTCCTGGCTTTTGGAGTAATCATCTACAAAGTGTACCGGCACACCGCTGTGAAGAGGCCAGAAATCAGCCACTACGAAAATATCAGGTAGGATTACATGGGCTTTTCGAGGAGGTCAAGGAATATCAAAATCAAGCTGTGAGCGGATGAAAGCGGTCCGTGTGGTATGTTGGTGCAATTGGCTGCTCGTTAAGATGTCTGGGGTCAAAGCGAGTGTCATCGCCCCTCACAGGTCCTGTGCCCGAGGCGCCTTCGCGCTGCTCTTTGTGCTGGGAGCCACCTGGACTTTGGGAGTGCTGCACATCCTCCATGAGACCGCCCTCACTGCCTACCTGTTCACCCTCGCAAACGCCTTCCAGGGCATGTTCATATTCATCTTCCTCTGCGTCCTGTCCAGAAAGGTAACGCTCTGGTTCTATAAGACGTATCTGTCTATTCATCATTCAACTTTAGTTCAGTTAAATGAGCTGCTAAAGAGCGTCGTGATGTATCATTATGGTTTGAGCCGAAAAAGCTCACAGTTTTTCAAAGTTTGTCAATACTCAACTAAATCCTAACTGTAGTTAAATACTGTTTGTTCCGATCCCATTCTGACCTTTTTGAATGTGTCATTCCAGATTCAGGAGGAGTACTACAGACTTTTCAAAAACGTGCCGTGTTGTTTTGAATGCCTGAGATGAGACCGATCACCAATAAAGCCTGATAGCTCGCACATGTACAATAATAGTCGACACTGCAGCTTTCAGTTAAAATAATATGGGTGGAATTTAGAACAGATGTCTAACAAATGAGAATGCGCATCGCTTATGGTTTGTAAACATAACCTTACTGCACTATGCATCATGTTTGTTTCACACACCATGGAAATATCCGTCTGTATCAACATTTTGATATATTCCAAAGGCAAACATGTTTTCCAGTTTAACTTAATCACTCTGTTGTCTCTTCCCGGTGTTTGAAATTGATTTGTTAATTATTTAAAAATCAAGCGTGGCAAATTAAAAACATCCCTTATGCTCACTTTTATGTGCAACATGAATGGAGTTGTTCGACGCATTCTTATAAAGATCACACAGTGTGCAGTACATTTGAGTTGAATTGTCAGGATTGTCGTTAGGAAGGTGGACGGCACCATCTAGTGGACATAATGAGAAGCCATATATGACACACAAAGAGCTGGCAGCACTGGTTACTGTACCCACATGCGTTCTCTGCTCTAGCTCCTCTTTGTGTATCTGTTCCTGTTTTGTAGCATGTTGGTCCATAGGACTTGTGTTGTAGCCCTTTAAGGACTTGTGATACTGGGCTGTTCAGAAATAAATGTTTATGGTTGATGCTTTATTTTCCTGCGTTGGTTTTGCCTTTTTGCTGAGACCACCGAGGCCTCGTTCTTTGCTGCATGGTAAGAGGGGCATTAAAGACTTTAGACATTATTATAAGGGTACTATCACTCCAACTTAATAATACACTTCTCAATTCACTTAATGCATCCATAACCAGCAGATGGACCGGTGTTATTATCCTACAAATATGTAAAAACAGGCAGCTTAAACAACTATATCTTTAAAGCAAAACATTACCTTTTTCACATCTGCTCTGTTTTATAGACAAATGTCTATGAGAGGGAAAATATTTGATAATAAACCTATAGGAACTTTTATACTTTCATTGGCATCCTTCTCCCATTAACACATTCACGAAACAGAAGCCACTGTGTAAGGGGCCACCTGCACATCTAGGCCCTAAACTCATTTCCATTCATTCATACATTTACATATCAAGTATCAACTCCGGGCTTCAACGCTTTCCCAAGCGTCCTTGGAGCCCCGTGTATCTTACACTGGATCTTAATGTGTGCTTCAAAGAAGAACAAATGAAAGACAAACGAAGTGAACACCCTTCAAGCTTGGCTTTTTCTTACCTCTCACTGGCGCACCTGTTCCCACTTCCTCATCCGTCTTCCCCTAATTAACGAGATCTCCTGGATCCTGAAATCCCACCCCACTCGAAATAACTACAATCGGCTGACAAAGATGCCACTGAAACTCCCCTCGTGACTTGACTAAACCCAGCTGATCTCCAGAGGCATTCATAATGCTTTTCGGTTTTCCCCTGAAATAAGCTCCTAGTTTTAATTTGAAGATGAAGAGGTTGAGGTTGGTGACCTCTACTGGCCGTAAAGCAGATGGTCAGGTAAGCCTCTCGGGAGGAAAGAGGTTGGATGGCTCAGATTATACATCAGAGACTCCTGTGATGTGCAATCCAAACACATACCCAAAGTACAACAAAAATAGACCCTTCTGGGGTGATTGCTGCTCGGTGTCATCAGCCTCAAACTGAACACATAACGGAGCCCTTTGGGCTGCGGCACATGGAATAATTGGCACGAAGAGCAGTGATTTAGCACACTTTTGACTTTGCAGCCTGCAGGAGGAGATGATTGTGATGCCGGGGGGAAAAGGTTTTACATTCCAATACCGGGAGTTTCTCCAGATATTCATGGAGTTAAATAACAAACCCAGCCTTCATCTGCTGTGCCTTCACACCACGTGGCTGGGTTTCTCTGAGGAAATAGATCCAGAACGCGCTGGGTTTATCCCTCCGTTCAGCTGTGAATGACTTGTTTATTGCATTTTCTGACTGACAAAATTAGGTTTCAAGTTTGTTATTTAGGTTCAATGCGGTGAGGGGATTGTGGTGACTGTTAATTTACTGAAAAACACATTCAAGGCACTTTTAGTTTTTATTAGAATTTTCATTTCAAGTTTTTATCGATGTCTCCATATTATACTTGTTGTCTCATTATATTTCAGTGAAAACCACATATCTCTAAATCTGGTGGTTGTAAGAACTTCCGTCGTCTGTTGAGACATTTTTTCTGCTTCTTGAGCTAAATAAAGTATTTTAAAAACCTCTTGGAGCCTGGAAAATGAAAAAGTGAGCTGCAAGCACATGGTGAACTTAAAGAGGGTGATTTCTAGCCTAGACTATAAACAGCACATAAAGTCAGGCAAATGAGAACAACTCTGCAACAAAATGCTGCAAACCCTTTCATTCAGTAGTAATTCATCTCAAATCATCATCAATTCAGTACAGCAGAGACACACAAAGTACTTTTACTTTAGATACTTTACAATGACTTTTTCTTTTTACAGTAGATTTACATCGTGATATTAGTACTTTCAAAGGATCTGAATACTTCTTTCACCGCTTTTTTGTGCAGAAGAAGCGCGATAGAAATGTCTCCCTTTTAAACATTTTAAAGCACAATCAAAAAGTTCCAAATGACAAAATTGTCCTAATTTTGTCCTAATTTGTTTAAGTTCACTTAAACAATATACTGATTCATTTCAGCTTTGGCTATAAATGTTGTGTAACATGGGCTAATGATCACACACACAATTAGGATCAACAAACAGTGATGTAACACACATGTCACAGTGACAATGTCGCAGGTCAACATGGCTCTATCGCAGTCGCTGTGTTTCAACCTATAAACCAGAACCTGTTTTTGATCACAAGCCGGCGCTGCGACCAGTTCCCACAACCAGAATACCTGGCGGTATATATACAGGACACATCGCAAATACTGCCTTCACCTGCTCACTTTCAACATGCAGGGGCTCCTCCTCTTCTGCCTGGTGGCTCTGGCCAGTAAGTTTTCATTGATTCATTCATCTAAATTTACTCGCTGAAGGATTTCAAAATACAGCGTCGTTATTTTTTTACTTTGGTATCAGTTTGGAAAATGACTGAAAATACTGAAATTGTTTGCATACATTTTTGTTACCATGATTTATTCCACCATTCAAATACAAACTTTTAAAAGTGGAAACCAGAAAAGAAAATATATTATTGTGTATATATATTATTATATATTATATTATTACAGTGGGTCAATCATGACTAACTTTGTTGAATGTCTTAACATTATTTGTTCTTTTTACAAACGTACTGTTGACATTTTCTTCTTTTATGTCTTGTGCCTGATTTTAAATATCTAAATTATGTAACATATAGTCCTTTGGATTAGGGTTTGATCATAAATAACTAATAACTAAAATGTGCATACAGTCACAAAAGTGCTGATGATGTGTTTTGACTTTTTTTTTCCTTTAGCGAGTCAAAGTGTCCATTATGGTGAGTCCTTAATTCATCATCATCAAAGTAAAACTAATATTTTACCAAAACTTTCTGTACTGAAAGGCTGAAATGATATTTCATTTTGGAAACAAATTTCAGAGCCCGGTCTGAGCCCAAAGAAAACATATGAGTACAAATATGTGGGGGAGGTGAATTTTGGACTCGGTAAATCCAACCTTGCTGAGTCTGCTACGAGAATCTCATGCAACCTCAAAATCGTCGGTGCGTCTCAGCAAACCTTCATCCTTCAGGTGAGATTGACAACAAAGTGTAATGCAGACCTTGTTTAAACTTGTTGCTGAGTCACAGAGACAATGACATGTCAAATATTATTCCTCAACCAAGTTAAGTGAACGTGTCATTCATCAATTTTTGAAGTGTCATTTGTTATTTGGAGGCCAATTTAAAAAAAATAACTTTACGTGTAAATAATGTTTTTCGTAAATAAACTTACAAATGTGCAACTTTTGTGGCTCTGAATGAAAGTGCTTGAGAGTCAGATCAGCTACAAATGTTTGGGCCTTATTAAAGCACCATCATCTTACATCACCTTAAGCAGGGTGGTGCAGACACATGTTGGTGCTTGTCATTTCCTGGTGGGCCACAGATGTCACCTGTGAATTATCTCATATAGAGAATGAGAGAGATTCCCCACTGCCTGGCTACAAACACTTGAGACTGTGGCATCTGAGCAATTAAAGTGCCTTTTTTTTTTGTCTCGGGTTGAAAGATTTCAGATTTTGCCTTTGAAGATTTCAACGGCGTCAAGGGAAGAAACCGCTTTACCGCTGTGCCAAAGCTCAGCCAGCGCATCGCCTCCCAGCTCGTCAAACCCTTCATGTTCGACTACGTCGGCGGACACGTTAGTAACATCCGCACCTCTGCCGAGATCTCTGACACTATTGTCAACCTCGTGAGAGGGATGCTGGGTTTGTTCCATGTGACTGTGAAGACCACACAGCGGATTTATGAGCTTGAAGAGGTGAGGTTTCTTCTGACAAGTGAGCAAGTAATAATAAACTGAAAAATTAAGAAAAAAAACACGTTTGATCGTGTTCATAGGCTAGCGTCCATGGCGTGTGCCCGAGCCATTACGGCGCCGAGGTAAACGAGGAAACAAAGGACATGACCATCACTCAGGTTGTGGATATCAAGAACTGCCGAGAGAAGGCAGCCATCTACAAGGGCTTGGCCACCGCTGTGCTCGACGACGTCGGCAAGCAGGTCTGTTTCCAACGTTCCCCTCCATCACCAATGAAACGGAGCCAAGCCGGTGCTACATTTGTTTCGTGGTGTCCTCCCAAATCCAGAGAGGGGAATCTGTCCTTACCACCGTGAGGTGTGTTTACACGGTCAAGCCCACGGCCGAGGGAGGCCTCATCACCAGGGCCCTCGGCCACGAGCAGCAGCACTTCAGTCCCTTCAACGTGAAGGGCGGCAACTTCAAGATGCAAGCGATGTAAGACAAGGGAAATGTTACGCACGCTCCCCTGCGGTGCCTGTCTGCTGTCTGTCTGATGTGTAACCCGCGTGACCTGGCCTGCAGGAACGAGATGGTGCTGCTCGCCGTGAATGACACCGCGGGGGCCGTCGAGTCCGGCCCAATGGAAAGCAAGGGCGACCTTGTTTTCAAGTTTACCGACGCAGAAATCAATCTCCCCATCGTGATGCAGAACCTTGAAGACCCAATAACAAAGGTAGTAAGGTTTATAAGGTATCTCTAGAAAGCTGCAGGAAGACCTGTAAAAACAAAAGATATTTCATTGAGAATTCACTTAGAAATACGAAAAAACAATTGAATGAGGACCAAGAAATCAACTGTTTCTTATGAAGTGAAGTAAATCAAAAGATATTCAATAACCTGTTCATTGAGAACCTCATTTTCAGAGACATATACTCACTAATCATCAATCATCCCTTCCTCCTTATAGGCTGCTGAGTTGATCAAGCATCTGGCCGAGGCTAATCGTTACCAGATTGATAGCACGACATCTGAGGACACGATAAAGCTGTATCAACTCCTGCGAGCGATGCCCGATGAAGGATTAGACATTTTGTGGAAGCAATTTGCAGGAAATGAAGAAGAAAGGTGAGAAGTTGGTCAGTGAATTCGCCAACGATGGATAGCCAAGACCAATATGTGGTCAATAAGTACTTCAATTATTGAGGATATCAGATGCATTTCAGATTTTAAAATGGAAATTCAAAATATATATGCAAATTTGATATTACGAAAGAAGAATCATTTAGTCTTAGTGTCCTTGAAACTGACTGCACTGTTGCTTTCCTACCGATAACTTTCACAGGAGATTACTAATGACAAAATGTAAAGCACTTTAACCAAGTAAGGACTATTTTTAGCTTGTAGATCATACAGTACAGCACAGCGTCATGCTGTGGAGGTGGTGCACGGAGCTTTAGAGATGTTATCCTTCACTAACTACTAACTTGACAAAATGATTTCAGTTACTCCGACATGACATCACACGCATGATTTATTATCACCTGAGGCATGGTGACAGAAAGGTGAGGACCGCTTTCCTCACTCGTTAAGATTAAGGTCGTACTCCACACCTGGTATTTCATCCCGTTAAAGTGCAATCAAATATCACATCTTCACACTAGCAATTCATTTCTTTCACCTTACGGATGATCCTTATCTTTAATACGCTATGATTCCCATTTTCTCCCCCTTCTCAATCAATTAGACGTTGGTTCTTGGACATGATTGTGGAAATCAACGATGCCAAAATCCTGAAGTTCCTGCAAGCGAGGTTCCAGGCGAGAGACGTGTCTGCCACTGAAGCTTGGCAGACCCTGCTGCTGGCGTTCAACCATCTCCAGACTGACGCTGACCTGGTTGAGTTGGCTAAAGTGAGTCAGCGCTAAAGACGGAGAAATTGCTTTGACAGGAGGATCTCTGTAGTCTTTGTGTCTTGCTCCAGAGAGGCGTATGGGTCTGATAACACCACACAATGATTCCAGATCACTGCAAAATGTTTCTTTTCTTCACAGACGTTCCTGAGCATGCCCTTCTGCAAATCCGATGTCGATTTGTGGCATACTGTAGTTCTTTCCTATGGCTCGCTGGTTTACAAGCACTGTGCCTATACTACACCTTGTCCTGTGGCTACTGTTCAGGTGATCAAATGACTTCCCTTTTTTTTCACCATAAAGTCATTTGATAGGTCATGAGAACAAGGCTGTCTGGTAAAATCCTAATGTAGACAAAAAAACATCTGTTGTAGCCACTGCTGGACATGGCCGTGGAAAGTCTGAGGATCGGTAACCACGACGACATGGTGGTCTCTCTGAAAGCTCTGGGGAACGCGGGTCACCCAGGCAGCCTTAAAACCATCATGCGCTTCCTCCCCGGAGTTGCTGCCACGCCCGTGGATCTGCCGCCCCGCGTGCTGAGCGCCGCCGTGCAGTCTATGAGGCTCATAGCTGCCAGAGACCCTCTCAGGGTAACTAGACATGATGTGCAGGAATAAGAGCTTTTTATATGCCAGGCTTTTATATAAATCATGGGCTGTCCTCCATAGTCAAGTTGAAAGTGCCACTGTCTATAATAATCCATTGTGGCAGGTAAGATTAGCCTCAGCAATTATGTGACAGTGGCAGGTGATTCATGCTATTGTTACATCATAGTTACATTTTAGTATTTTTTTAATCTTTTCACTAACTTTACCTAGAGCAATTACAGTAATCGACCTTTTTAAAGTTTTAAATTGTCCGTTCAGAAAATAATGTGAAAAGACAATAAGAAATTCAGAAGAGCGGGCGATTGAATGTGAAATCCTAATCATTAAAATACTTGTGTCTTCAGGTCCAAGATATCACCATGAGTCTGTTCCTGCAGAAAAACAATCCCGCCGAGATTCGCATGCTGGCATTCATAATCCTGTTTGACACTAAACCCTCAATGGCCGTGGTGTCCATTGTGACTGTACATCTGCAGGAGGAAAAGAACCTCCATGTCATTAGTTTTGCGTACTCGTACTTGAAAAGCGTTTCCAGATCCAGCACTCCAAACAACCACTTCCTGTGAGTAAAACGAGGCCAAAACAACCACCTGGGTGTGATCGTTTGAGTCACATTATTTACGATGCATCTTTCAACAGTCTGTTTTTTTTTTTTTGAAATAGCTCAACTGCCTGCAACGTTGCGGTGAAAATCCTGGGCCCCAGATATAGCCGTCTCAGCTATCACTACAGCAAAGCAATACACATGGACTGGTTCAATGGTATGCTCAGATAAAGACTTTAGGATTTCCCCTGAAACACGGCACATGACGATTGTCTTTTTCCCCGATGCAGATGATTTCCTAATTGGTACGGCCACGGAAGTCTTCATGCTGAGAAGCGCGACCAACGTCTTTCCAACGGAAATCCTGATGAAAGGACAATTCTATTTTATTGGTAGAATTCTGCAGCTGATGGAGGTACAGTGTTCTACACAGAAGATTTGGTTGAAGATGAAGTGTCGACCGGTGCTCACCTGTTCTCTTTCACGCTGCAGTTGGGTATCCGGGCTGACGGCCTCAAGGAGCTGTTCGCAAACGGCATCCCTGGCTTTAAAGGAGACCTCAGTTTCAGTGACTTTCAGGCCATTCTCAATGTGGTGAGCGTAACGAAAGCCTCGTGACTGCACTCTAACGCGTCCTCTTAATTCGCCCGTGTGACCACCGCGCTGTACCATTTTCAGCTTAAAAACTGGGAGGTTCTGCCCAATGACGAGCCCGTCCTGAGCGCCTATTCACGGGCCTCCGGACAAGAGTGGTTCTTCGCTGACCTTAAGAAAGAAACCATCCAGAACATCGTCAAGGTGGGAGAATAAGTGGCAAACGGTTCAGTCAACAAAAACAGACCCTTTGGCCACAAAGCCTGCCACACGATGTTGCTTTGCGTTGCAGTTCTTCAGTCAGTCCGCAGGGAAAGGGAGTCTCCTGTGGGCCGTGATCGAGAATCTGCAGAAGGGATTGTCGTGGCATCGTACCAAGCCTTATCTGATCGTTGAGGTTCGCTACTTCCAAGCTACTATCCTTGGTCTCCCGTTGGAGATAAGCAAATATTATGAGACCATCAATGGGATCAGTGTCAACGGTGAGGAGTCAAATCACGATACACATCTTGTTGGTACATATTGATGACTAAATGTGTATGATATTTGATATTTTCTAACATAGCCACAGCCTCAATCAATCCACCACTGACTGACCGTCTTGGACAACTGTTCACTTCTGACATTTCGCTGGAGACTGATGGTTTCATTGGGTAAAATATTTAATGTTAATTTCATTTCAACAATTAGCCCCATATATACTAAATCCTCCTCTTCTCTCTTAGTTATACAAAGGATTTCTGGCTCTACTACGGTATCAACACAGAGCTGTTCCAATGCGGTTCGGAGTTTAAATCCAAAACACCTGTTGAAATCCCATGGAAGTTTTCCGCCAAGATCAACATCGCAAAAAAGAAGTTTGAACTCGACTTCCCTCCATGTGAAAAACAGTTTAACCTCGTCTCATTCAGGTATGTATTATTTCGTCTGGTCTCCGTGGGGTCTCCCTAACGTTGAATGTAGCAGCGGGGTTTAAGCTCACGCTTGGCACCTCACTAGACAAACTGCTACCAGAAGATAGTTACGATACGGAGCGCTTCACATTAGATCCATTACCCTGAGTTAGTTCACAAATTCTTAAGCTCGATTTCTGTACGTCAGCCATAACATGCATGGTCCTTTGCTCGGTTGGATCGACAGAGCCGCTGTCAAAATGAAGTTCCAATGAATCCAAATAGACGCTATTCTGAGTACGGAGAGTGGTTATGTTACCATGATGGTCTAATAGGAGCAGTGTGTAAGACATAAGAGCATCTAGAGGTGAGGTTGCAAATTGCAACCAACTGAATACTCCTCCTACAGCCTCACGAGCCTGTGAAGAGGGCCTGTATTTAGATTTCAAAAAAGTTTTTAAAAGGTATATTCAATTTCCCCCAATAAACCCCCGTAACAATCCAGACAATTTCCCAAGTCTACAAATTCTTATCTTCCTTTCCAACGGACAGCTCCAATGTGTACGCAGTGAGCAGAAACATCGAGGAGCCAGATTTGGATAAAAGGACTCCAATAATTCCAGACTCCCATGATGAAGTCATCCAGAAGGGCCCAACAGTTGAGAGACCTCAGTCAGATCAGGTACAGTCAGAAATATTTTGCAGATTGCTGTTAAGAGTTGAACTAAATAACACTTTCAGAACTCAAAGCAGATGGACATCTTTGTGATTTTCAACCAATCCAACAGATCCTGACACGAAACAACTGGACACAAAAAGACAAAATGTGTATTGAGAGTAACATTTATGGAGCCGGTGTCTGCGTGGAGTATGACTTAAGGAGGGAATTTTATCACGACGAATATCCCCTGTACTATTTCCTGGGATACACCCAGATGGCAGTCAAAGTAGTACCAGGTATGTACAACAGGTACAGCGTTATGCATCATACACTGCTGTGCTGTCAACAACAACATCACACACTTCCCTAATGTTTAAGGGAACATAACAGATATTTAGCAGCTCAGGCAAACAACTGGTGTCACACTGCTAAACTTACAAGAGACACAATAAGAGCCAGTAACCAGACCTTGGAGGACATGTTAACATGACATAACGGCAAACTAAACCACTGGACTGTAGCAAAAACAAGATTTTGAGTGGGGTGTAAGTTACACTTGAATTGCTGTTTTTGGGGGTTTTGTTTGAAATTTGAAATAAAATAGCGTGTAGACATTCCTCTTTACTCTTTGCCAATGTACTTGTGCAATTTTACCAGCCCAGGCCATCAATGCTGTTGAGAAAATCCACTTTGAGGTTAATGCCGGCCCCAGCAGCCATCCAGCCAGCGCACAGGAACTGCTTGAGACTCTTTCCGAGGTATTTTTCGCTACCCTTAAAAGTTACCCAAAGTATAAAACATGGAGCAGATGCAGTTTGTTTTGAGTTCACACAGGAAATGAAGTATTAGCACATGCTGGACATGATGTACACAAACACATTACAACCAACCGGACTGCTTTCTGTCTCCTTCAACAGGTGGGAAATTCAACATTTGAAGCCGTCTTCAATGTCAATGCCTTCGCCGTGAGTGGCAACGAGAAGCCAGAGGGTTACAATGCAGTCTTCTACTACACCCCCGAAGAAGTTAAAAAAACCCAGCTCATTGTGTCTCATGTTCAAGAAAACAGCAACTGGAAGATATGCATCGATACCTCTATGAAGGCCCGTGTCGGTGCAAAGGTAAAGAAGTTTAACAAATAACACACATATGTACTTTACTATCATTGTTATGGCAGCATGGCAAGTGACTGTGACAGTGTAGCATCTGCATACTGCATATTTAGCCAAATAAATCTCTTAGATACAATGTTATAAATGCATTTAAAGTCGTACTTCTTCGTACGATGAAGCCAGGTCTTTCGTCCGTAGTGACACCTTTCTCGTCTTTGATTCAGGCAAACATTAAATGGGGAGCGGAATGCCAGTCCTATGAAATGTCAATAACATCTGAAACCGCACATCTGCCCGGCACCTTGCCGACAATCACAGCCAAAATACACTGGACCAGGATGCCAGAGAAGGTGACACGGGCTTGCACAAGGTGAGCCTCAGAGGGAATCCAGGTGAAGTCTGTATCAAGAAATATCAAATGTGAGGAGGAAGAGGAGATAGAGCCGAAGAATGACTTTGATTCCTTCACTTTGCTTTACATGCTCACATAATGTCCGACATGTGTTGTTAAAGAAGCTTTTTTCTTCTATTTTTTAAATATTATTATTTCTGATCTCTCGCAGACTTGAAAGTTACATTCCAGGTATGGCTCTGCTTCTCAACTTCTACCAGAAACAGGAGCAAAACGCCAGGCAGGAGATTTCTGCATCAGTAGTTGCCAGCTCAGCCGACAGCATTGACGTGAGGATTCAATTCCCAGAGGTATTAAAGATAAAAGAAATGCACTAACTAGACTTAGATGGAAAGATTGTATTGAGTGCAGCATTTAGATGAATGTGTAATTTCTTCTCTCTTGTCATACAACAGTATACGGTCTTCCGCCAAGCCATTCCATTTCCAATGCCACCAGTCGTCTTGCAGGAGTTTCAACATGACAACACCACAATGGACAGCTTTGGACGTGCATAAAAAAACATGTGAGCTACATGAAAGCGTTTTATTTAAAGCTTAATTTGATGTTTATACTACATTTCTCTGTCTTTTTCAAGATTCACATGGATGTGTTTGTATGTGGGGCCTTGTGTTGTGAAATTCTATGCAAAGCAGATACCCCCCGAAAACAAGCAAATGTTGCTCAATTCATGATTGCTTTTTTTAAAATACGTTTTGTGCAGCAAAAAGACAACAAAGCCCAGATGGGAGCCAGATGCCTCTATTCACAGTGATAGCGCTGCAACCAGAATCCCCCTACCGTGATGAAAGTGGGAGTCATAAAAGATGCATCAGTGATCCGTCAGATGTCAGCAGTTTGGAAATAACCCGTAGAGGTCATGAGTAATTCATCATAAAGCATGGTAAAATTTGGAAATCTTATTCAGAATATTGTGTGAATTCATGCTCATGTTGCAAAATATTCTACCTTCATAATTGAGTCACTAAAACGTGTTTTAGCCAGTTCTTTTATTTTGGTTCTATTTATATGAAATTCAGAATAAAATGATTGATGTACGGTATTATTGTAACTGGGGTGTGATCTTAGCGCGTTAATAAACATCAAAACATGTTGTCCAATTGTTCACATGAAAAGTACTGATGAAATCCCTGGAAAACCCAGAGTAAGGCATTAAAAAAAATCAGTTTTTTTAATTAAGTTCAATTTTGTGTGATGCTGAGTTTACAGCGCTCTTTGCTTTTTCTAAGAAAAAGAAAGACACTATGTGCACACCGCATTTTGTACATCATTTGCCAATTACAATTCTCCTACAATATGTAAGAGATGAAGTGGAAACTGCACAAAACCCAATCTCGACGGCTGGCAGGTTTTTCTGCTTCACCAGCCAATTTGGCAGCAAAACGTTCTTTGTTAACAGCCCCTGTTATTCTCTAAATATCCCATTCGATTGTCAGAATGCTAAATGCCGTGACTGAGCTTTGGATTCAGCAGACTGGATGATAAATTACCTTTTTTTGGGGGGAGGTGTGGGGGGGGGGGGGTGTTTTTCTCCTGGAAGGGACAGATGTTTACCAGGTCCGTACGACCTTGCTCTGTTTGTTTGGTCAACTCGACCGAACGGAGCTGTTTGCGGACGGCGGCACACGGCGTCACGCCGCACGCGCTCGAAAGTTCACTGCCGGTGTCCTCTGGTGAAGCACGGCCCGAAGGCTCGGCCCGGACAGTTGGTGGCCACGTTCCTCTTAATATTCAGACATCTGCAAGTAGAGACGTGGCTTTTGCGAAACGGATGAACGATTTTGATCGACGGTAATTGCCGCTCCTCAACTTTGGGTCAGAACAAATGGAATGTGTCACTAGCCAAAGATAATTGCATCCTAACCAGAGACTGGTCGTCACTAACTACTCCCGGCGCCGCTCCTCCCGCCTGCGCTGATTCAGCCAGATGGCGTCGAATCAAAGAGAGAAGACGTTGCCATCAGAGTCTGAACAGGATGAGCACAATTATTATGGCACCATTATGTTCCATTTACATCTCTAATATCCTGCGGGCTTTCAAGTGCCGGTTGACAGGCTGATTGCGAATCTGTTTTTCCTAAGTCACGATTCACATCACCTCCAGTCATCTCAAGGACCAGGACACCCTGACCTTGTGTTGACAGTTGAAATCAGCTGCTTAGAAAGCATTACGGAGTGATTGATCAGGTCATTTCGGAGGAGGTGTGATAGGCCATCCCTTCCTTTTTATCGCGGCTCACTGTGTGATTGTGACCTGCCTCATTAGGCAGACGATGCCGGCCCTGCTGAAAGCCATCTGAGAGGAGCTGATAATAAAACCATGGTTACGGACGGGGTTTTTTTTTGTGCAATTGGACAATTATTCCATGTTGGAGGCACAAAAGGATTCTGTTCTAAAAACCCACTAAGAAAGAGTAAAACTTCCAAATAATTGGTGGTCATTTTGAACAGTGTGATGGTGTACTTTGACTAACCATTAACATCGTGCTTTCAAAAGATGCTGTGACATCTACCCCCTGAAGGAGTCCCGTCTTTGTGACATTGACAACAAGGGAGCATAATCCGATGTCCTGTGTGCATGAGTGAGAGCGCATGAGTGTGAGCACTAGAGGACAGTGTTTACCAGACATTCAAAGAATAAGCCTGGCGCGGTGCTGGAAGGCCTCGCCCCACTATTTGCTCAGTTCCCAGAGAAAGCTATGCGCCGGGTGTTGACACTTTGAGGGTAAGTAAACATATGTCTTGGCATGGTCAAATAGAGGGCACATGTTATGTTCAAACAGGAGAAGAAAATCAAAATAGTTTCTGACTATTCGTTGCATTTTAATGAACTGTGTTTATTTTTTTTTCATCGGGCTCTTATCGGCTAACAGGTAATTATGGTTGATCCCGGGGGGGTTTTGCGCTCTTAGTTGTATGGCCACTGTCACACAGTAGTACCAACGGATTTCTTAGGACCAAGGGGAGCTTGCTGTTGCTGTCAGGTGAAGACGAAGCATTAGCGAAGGATCAATGGGGTAATTTGGATGAACCGTGACCTGGATTGTTTTTACCACCAGCACACATGATCTGATACAAAACCCCCCACCAGCCTCCTAATCCAAGGTGCACTGGAACACGGCTGCTGTGCAGGGTGAATTGAAAGTGGGCGAGACCTATCGCATCCCACTGACAGTGGGCACACCTAGTCCCAGACGCTCAGTGAGGCCTGCACACGGCTACTAATGGGGAACTGCGCCTGCTGTTTTGGCCTTTCGATGACTTCCCCCAAAAACACACACGTTGAAAACGTTAATTTAGGATATAGAGATGCTTATTCATTCAAATTGTCTACCTGTGTTTATTTATCTTTCTTTAGATAGCAGGTACAGTAAATAACAGTTTTCTTTGTTGAGAAAAGAGTTGTTGGGAGTTGAAAAGAGCCTTTTTGTTACTAGTTAATTCAACTTGGGGGTTTGTTTTTAAGTCAAAACTGTTCCTAAGTGCATTTTTGGAATTAGTGGTTTGCCCCAAGCTGCCAAAGTTGCAACAACTGCAATGTTTTTGAAGTTTTAATTGCATGCTGAAACAGACTCCGGCTTTGCGCGACCCTGAACAGGACGTTTTATAGAAAGTGGAGAGATAATGTGTGAATTTCATATTAATATTAGAACATAACTGATGTATTTCAAACCATGTTTTGAGGATCAGATAATACACTAAGTTCGGTTACCCAAAAAGTAATTAGAAATGTTTGAGACTTCCCAATTTAAACAAGACTTGTTTTTCTGCAGGCTGTGATTCTAATTTTAGGTAATGTAATGCTGCCACTATTATACAATCTAGAGGGGTTTAATTCGTTGAAGCCTCGGCCTGCAGGAAACACACAGATGATTTTGTAGAGAACAGTTTATTGTCACCATTCTGCCTCTGAGGGGCAGTGGAAGGTGCTTATATTGATGAGAAGTCTACTCCTTTGAGTAATGGCTTAAACAGAACACAACAGAAACTACATCACAGTTTTGTTGGACCAATGGTGGACTATTTTAAGTTAAAGGTAGGGATAAGCTTAGTTCTTATTGCATTTTTATGATTTAAGATATGATCAACAGTTATCTTGTATACATTGTGATGTGACTTGTGTTGCAATAGTATTTCATAGGACCTAATTGCTGCACTGCCTTGTTATCGATATGTTGTTGGTGTGTGCAGGTTGCGTAATATATTGACAGTATGTACAATAGGATGATTAATTGAAGATGATGAGAAAACACAATAGATCGCAGAGGAGTTTTAAAGCTGAGCTGTACTTCTGGACTATCCTACATATACGCACACTGTGTACCAAGATCCTTTCACTGAGGCAATACTTTTTAGATTTCTCACAGATGTCTAAAAAAGTACATTAAAAAACCCATAAAGCCTGCCAGTGGCTTATAGTTGCAGTCAAGCTCCTTGCCACCAACCTGACTTAAACCCCTAACAATAATGGTCTTTAAAGGAAATGAGCACACACACACACACACATGCACTGTGCCATAGTATTTAGGAGTGGCTAAAACCCCAGATTTGATCCTCCAATGCCGGAGGTCTGTCTGATAGCCCAGCAGGCCAAACACATCCAAGCGTTAAATATCCATTACACATGTTGGCACTTGCATTGTGTCTTATAGACCTTCACAATGTACAGTAGTTTGGACACGCCTTCTCATTTGATTCAATGAGAAGGCGTGTCTAAACCTTTGACTCCCACTGTAGCTTTCAGTCAGTCAATTTCCCCACATTTCAGAGAAGTTTTAAATTGAGGAGATTATATGCAGTCAATCATCCAGGGGGGGGCACTGTTGATCTTACCAGTGACCCAAGGAGCCTTTACTGGAGCCTTCCTTTCTATAAAATGTAGCATCTTCCAATTCAGATCAGTTCTATTCTTTCTCTTTTTCCTGTCCTACTTGAACCACAAATGCAGATGCACACAACAAAACAAGTGGCATGTCAGAGAGTGATGTGAATCTTGAAGTGATACTTTTTGCAATAGGGGATACGAAAAAACCATGAGAGACATGCCTCACATCGCAACATCCATCTTTTGTGCGTGGGGTGTCTTTTTTATGAACAATGATAAACATCAGAGACCCTGTCAACACGGCTCTTGCATTATTAACAACCCCCCACACCCCAAATGAACTTTACATAACAGATGAAGAAGACAATCTAAAAAAAAAAATCTCCTCCACTGCCAAAGTAGGTAACTCAATTCCCTCCTCCTCCTCCTCCTCTGAATCAACGTGACGATACGAGATGATTGAGCAGCATCGGGCGCCCTGTGAAAGAGCAGCGCTGAGGTAACTGTTCAGCCGCCGTGACTACATTAATTCTTCATGTGCAGTCTTATGGGCTCAGCATTTATGGCGAAAGGAGGCCCCCCCGATCCTCCTGCCTGTGAAGAGCCGTCGCCATGGCAACCACCCAGTTGATCAAGATCCTCGGCGATAAAGACAAGGAGATTTTACCAGTGTTGCACTCATGCATGTGTTCTAGAATAATATGAAAAACACACATGCCGTTTTGGAGGGAAAAAAAACGGGTGAGAAAATCAGGTGACATTAGTCTCAAGTTTGTGTGTGAAGCGAAAACATGGATTTGTGCTCCCGCGGTATAAATGTATCTAGCGGGCAGCTTTTATTATAGTTAGTAAACGTATGCATACTCAGGTGAGCACTAGGCAGGGCAACACGGTGATTAGAGATTAGCTGCATGACTGGAGGCTTGCAGGTTTGATCAGGTTTGATCCCTGCAAAGACCAGAATTCACATTGTGTAATACACTGATGGTGCGGCTCATTCAACCACACAGTAACGAGATGCAATTAAGAGTTTCAACAACAGGAATGGTTAACCCATCAGGAACAAATCCTCCATGTAGCCTTTGGAATTAGAAATGGAGCAAGGAAATTTGGTAGAACTTGATGTGCTCTTAGTTTGCTGAATATTCTCAGTGGGGGAAAAAAACATCAAAACTATATTGAAAACATGCAGCTGTGATGCAATTAGGGTTAATGGTTGTGAAAAGATGGAGAGGCGGTGGAAACCTGGCACTGTTCAAAGTAAAGAAACATAAAAATACCAAATAGGAAAACATAAAATGCTCCCTTATTAAGTAACTTAATGATGTTTGGTAATCCTTAAAGAGGTAGCAAAATAAGAACTTGTGTGCACAACAATAACCAGAGGAGACACTGCAGAGAATAAATAGTACACATTTTTGTGTATGGATTAAATAAAGAAGAAACCAATTATTTAATTAATCAGCTTTATTGGTACGCTTAATTTTTTTTAACTTTGAACAGAGCCAGGATACAATATTCTGTTTCCAGTCTTCATCCTAAGCTTAGCTTATGTACTCTGGCAATGAAATTAAAGTCAACTTAACAATGAAAACTAACTAACATACATGCTGGGTTTCCTCCGTTGAAATAAGCTGAGCAAGTGTCCCGTTGAATTGACATTAGGAGAATTTCACGCTCTACGCTGGTCAGCTGAGAATCTGAAGGTGAAACGCGACAAAGAAATGGACTTTGCATCAAAAGACATCCAAGTCGGGTCAAATCTAGAAGGGCACCCCATGAGGGAGCACAATCTCAAACGTGATTTCTCAAAACCTGTGTGTAGAGGTTACCTTCTCCCCATAAAAGATTTTTAGACAACATTTTTCTTTTTATGTCTTGCATCAATTACCTATAATATAAAATGTAGCTAATGTGGTCTTTGTGAAAGCACTGCATTCATGCTTTTTATAATGTCACATCCAACAGCAATAGCCAGAAATTACAACCTATTAGACCATTCAAAATGCTTAAAATTGTTGTTTTGCTGTCTCTTTGCTAATATGACCATTATATTCTTTGTGTGGAGAGTCGTTGATGGTGAAAGTTACCGGATGGAGGGATAATATTGCCTGGCTTCAAGTTGTATATCTGATGAATAATTTCAATAAATATCTAAATTGAGAAAGCAGGCATGATACAATGTGTTTGCCATTTATAAAATGTGAGACGTCAGACACAATATTGTGATGTGACGGAGCTACAAATGTGTTCTCCCCGTCAATCATTGAGTGATTTAACACACTGTTAATAAGAAGTAGCATAATAAATTCTGGTGTCACCGACCCAAAATAACTGAGAGAATTTTCAATTTTGCAACCATCAAATATTTTGAGACGCGCTGTTAAAAGATGCGCCTAATCTGCATCGCACTTGGCATTTTGCTGCACTTCTGCTGCCATGTCTGCTCTCAGTGGAGCGGAACGATTAAAGTAACATTTAGCAGAGCAACTTGACAAGTTGACTGTGGCTGCACAGCCCCGAGACATAAATAGGTGTAATCTGAAAAACACACACCACGGGGTATCCGTTTGAAACAGAAGGCACACAAATGAGCGCAAACACGAACATCATAATCTGCCGTGAGTACCTCCGCGGTGACACAGGTACAATGGAACACCATCCAGTGCCAGGGACCATTTTTTTCGTGGTTCAGAGAGCTCTTTTTTTTTTTTCCCGACTAGTCAGATCTCCTCACCTCACACACTTTACACCCGGGATCTCAAACCCCCCCCCGGAGTGACAAAGCAGAGCTGCCGGCTGCATCAATGTGTCGAACGTCTGTGTGATGCGAGTGTCATGGATTCAGAGAGATCATTTCATCTGTCAACCAGTCCCTTTATTGAAATGACAGAATTCAGAGGATATTCCTTTCATGTGTAACTCTGCATTAGTCCTGGAAAATAGACGCAGCTGGAAGCCACTCAAGATAGTCGGCTCACCACTTTGGTCCAGAATGAAATATAAGATGTGACATTTTCTACAGATCTTCATTAACAGTACGATTTATTTTTTACCTAATACATTAAAAAGATGACAGTGTAGATATGGGGACAACAGTCCCTGGACAATGCTCCAAACTGACTTTACCCAGCGCTTGACTTTTTCAACCTTTGAAATCCAATTATCGGATTAGTTGCTATAAAATGTTTTGTTCCCCAATAGAATAAACAGTGTTTTGGGGATTCTCAGATATCAAAGCCCGAACAAATATCAGATGAACACTGCACTCGCCACGCGTTGGTTCATGACCTAATGCCTGCGAAATGAACAGCGTTACCATAAGCCTCAGTTGTGTTTTGTTTACCGCTAATGAGCTAAAGAGCTGAACCAATATGTTAATCAGGGCGAACAGAAGACCTGCCGAACAGCGGCTTTTGTGATTCGTTTCTTTGAGCAAAGTTAGCGTTTTTTTCATTAGCATTCAGCGTCTAAACCGAGTCAACAATGTCCGACAATTAAAACGGCGCGCCTCAGTCCTGCTTTCAAACGTTGTGACGAAAAGCAAAGGAAATCCGCTGCTGAAAGTAAGTATCTCGAGATCTCGGGTGACACCGGTGTTGAAGAGCATCGCGGCAAACAAGCAAACATGCGAAAACAACGGCGTTTGGCTGGATTAAAATGGATTTGTTTTGTTGGCACAGGACAAAGAAAAATATAATAACAACAAACAGTGATGGGACTAATTTGTTGAGGTGCCTCACCGCAACCTTTCTTAAGCCTCCAGTTACCAAAGACGGTTGTAAGCACTGCGTGTCAACAGTGCAAAACGAAAAAAAGGAAGATTTAAGAGTAACTAGATGGCGATAATGATGTTGTGCATCCATGTCCAGGATTAATGGGCTTGCTACTAATGGTATTTGGCGATAAAGCTTCTTCCCTTAATGCCTCCCTGTATAACACCTTCAGGCAAACATAATATGTCGGCATTGAATGCTCCAAGATCTTATAATTAGTATGTGTATGCAAGCCGTAACAAATGACGGGATGAACACCTTATAAACCAAGTGAACTGTACACTGTACATCGGGGGGACGGTTTCATGGGTTTCAGCACTTACGTTACCGCCATCGTAATTTAAGGCAGCTGCTCCTGGGGAAAACATGCAGATGCATCTGTTGTGTTTGTACGTTCTTCTGTACTATTAAATTGCGGGGGGGGGGTGAGAAAACGGACGTAGAGTTCAGTGATTTGAAATGAGCACCACATATCCACACACACACACTCCGCCTGCAGTGCCTTTGCTTAAGTGCTGACCTCAGGACACACAATAGAAATTTGTCTCGATGGCCTTCGGGCCGACAGCACGGCTCATTAACGGGCTAAACAAATTGTACGAGTGAATGCATTGCCATACTGTTTGTGCACATCTTTAGATGATGACTCTGAAGGATTTTAGTTGAGTTGCCCTTGAACTTGAAACAGGTTTCAGTTTTTTTTAAAGGTTCACACTAGGGCTGTCAAAAATAGCGCGTTAACGGCGTTAATTAGCTGTTTGTTGTTAATTACGTCAATTTTTTTGACGCATTTCACGCATGCGCAGTGTGACAAATTATTCAGGTCCGGAAAGAACCTCTTCTTCTAGGGAATGCACTTCATCCTATACAACACATTACTGCCACCTGCAGGCATATGTCAGGCCGTCAGGTTCAGCAAGTTGTTTGCGCCAGAGACCCGCTCCCCCCCCCCCCCCCCCCCCCCCCCGTTCTCGCGCAGCAGAACAGAGAAGAAGAAAAGCTCCGCCCAGCAGAGCAAGAGCAGCGCTGTTCTGAAACATGCGGAGGAAGAGAAGCCAATGCGATGTAAATCCTCCCGGGTATGGGGATATTTCACACTGAAATGGGGGTGGTAGCGGATTTCTTTGCAGCGCCAGTCGTTCTAATCGCCGCGCTCGACTTCAAGGTGTAACCTTTATTATTGTTCGGTCTGAAACGGCGCGCCCAGTGACGGGTGGTGCAGCAATATTGTTGTTCGGGTGGAAATCGGGAGAAAGGTCGGTCCGGGAGATTTTCGGGGGGGGCTTTGAAACATCGTGAGGGTTGACATGTCTGGTCATGTCTGGTCATCGCAGGAGCACAAACTCACAGCAGAGTGGGATAAACTGCAGAGGCTCGAGACCCTTCTAGAGCCATGCAGGGAAATCAGTCTGTAACTTATCAAATAACATTGATTTGATTATTTTCTGGAATGAATTAAAAAATCAAATATCAATAAGATATATTTATGTAAAAAATAATAATTATGATAATAATAATGATAATTATGTATCTGTGTCCTGTTATTTATCTTTAGTATGCATTTCAGAAAGAAAAAATGGTTAGGATTCAGGTGATTAATCATGATTAATCCACTGAAAATTCTGATTAATTTGATTAAAATTTTTAATCATTTGACACCCCTAGTTCACACACAAGATGAATCCATCTGGCCTTTGCAACCCCTTTGCTTTTCATCTTGCGTCACATTAGGTTCACACTGGTTGTTTTGAGTGAAATGTGAAATATCTCAACAGCGACTTTAAATGCCAGCCGTATCTTCCATCTTCCTCTAAGGGAACAGTGGATCCCTGAAGATGCCGATTGGGAATTTCTATCAAATATTCACTGTATATTTAGTCGATTAAATAAGCAGCACATTCAAAACTATGCATATTCTGTCGCGGTCTAGTTAACACTTAGGGCGTATCAGTGACAAAATTATAAAAATACATTTTTGCAGTTTTACGCTAAATATTTTAGCGTGATGTCCAATATCATTCAGTTTTACAAACTACACAGCTTTGGTCCTACCAGCAGAGGGAAATCAACTATACAATCTAAGAGAAAATACCATTAAATGCATATGAAAATTCAACATCTGTAAGTTGTAAAACTTCATGCTGCACCTAATGTCATCGGTGCAAGTACAATGTTTCACGAAGCCCAGCCTAACTGACATCCACTGAAATCACAGGTAATTAATACTGCTTCCTATTTATAGATCATTCCAGAACTTGCAATAGGATCTGACTATTCTCTAACAGAGATTACTTGGCATTGAGTCATCAGCCCAAACTCTGGTTTGTAACTGATGACAGATTTAGTTTGATGTTATTCTTCAAAGGTTTCTTTTTTATCCTCAAAGGAGATCTAGGGCTCTGTGCTTAGATCTCTTCTTTTAAACATTTGCAATGTCGATCTATGTCAAAACGTATTGTATGTTAATCTTCGACATGAACTGACGATGCTGTTTCTTTTTTTGTGCTGTTAATGATGCTGATGTCTTTGGAACTCTGTTAGCCGCTTTAAAGGCTCTATTAAGTTTGAATTAGAGCCTTTGTTCGCGCTGTCACGGCGCGGAATGCAGACGATGTCTGTTGCCTCCCCCCCGTGGCGATGGACCGATTGCTGTGCATGCGGCTCGCTGCTAACAAACACGACAACGGGGCCGATCAGAAGAGGGGACGCCGCTATGGGTCCGCAGAGACTAAGGGGGGGGGGGGGTCTGGTTTGCCATATGAGCCAGCCAGAGGGGCCCGACTGAGGGACTCGCTAACACTGGAATGCAGGCAGGAGTGATCAAAGCACAGAGGAGCGTTATGAGAAAGAGCAACTTCATCCTCGGCTCACACTATCCCGCACTATGTCTTTACAGTGCAAATACTCTGATTTTGAAATGTAGCCCCTTTTACTATAGAACTTCTAATGCTTTCCTTCAAAGCTACTTAATGTACTCGCTTCTTCAAGGCAGGCACCAGCGTTAACCTCTAAAAGGATCCCAGAGGAATGTGATAGAGTGCATCCTTCAAAAAAGAATAAAAAGACCTAAATAGGTTTTCTTATTCAGGACAATTTTGTAAGGCAATAGATCAATCTTAGGTCAAAATAGAAATTCCATTTATTTTTTCTTTTAGCAAAACCTCCTTCAAACCCCAGGGCATTTCTTGTTTTCTGCATTAACCTTTGCTCTGTTGGCTCCTGTTGACTGGCGCTAAGTTTCCTTCAAGGGATGATAACCCAGTGCTAAAGCACATCCTTTCCTTACTGCTGCTGAAAATGGATGTAATTAAGATGTATTTTCTTTATGTGTGCCTACAGAGTTACTTAGCAGTGCACCTGGCCTTCAGGAAGCTTCATTCCGTGTCTTGTACAGCGCACCACTCCTTTTGTTCTCTCTAAATGAACACTTGCTGTTACATTGCTAATCTATGGAGGCAGATTTGAAAGAGTTCCTTTCTTTGATCTAATGTTTTCAGTGTGATGCAACATGAAAATTTCTGTGCAACCTCTGAGATCTGAACAGATTTCATGAGGGGAATCGCCAGGAGGGGGGAAAAAATATGATTATTTCGACCAATTTCTGTTTTTTTTGTGATGGGATGTAAAAGTGCTTGTGGGTATAAAAAAAAGGAGGAACGTGTGCTCCAAAACACACATTTTCTCATTGCAACACTGCAACAAAAGGTTCACGCTTAGTTAAAGACATGATGCATAATCATGCAAAATCCATCAAATAATTCCAATATTCAGATGTTGTCCAGGAACATTATCCTTTCAAGTCTCTTGTAGTCTCTCATGCATTACAGGGCAACTTGAACCATGCATTAAAACGTTGGATTTGTCTCGTTGAACACATATTTGGGGTGTGTAGAAAAAAAAAGTGGTAGAAATGGATTAATTACAGCGTTCACTTTCCACTTTGCAGCCCAGGGGACTCGGTCTTAGGACTGTTAGATTCCCCTCGTCTACTTTCGCCCTCCTTCCATCTGCCGTATCACACCTACAGGTCACGGCCCGCGCACTGCAGCTCCTCCTGGCCACAGGGCACGCGGGGGCACGATGCGGATGCCTGGTGTGGCAGGGGACCCAAGGAAATTCGGGGAGGGAAAAAACTAAGGTGAGGGTGGAGGTTTACAAGTGGAGAAGGTTGAGGTTAAAGTGGCTTGACAAGAGCTTTGAAGCCCACCTGTGTTTGTGTGTGTTTGTCTGTGTGTGTGTGTGTGTGTGTGTGTGTGTGTGTGTGTGTGTGTGTGTGTGTGTGTGTGTGTGTGTGTGTGTGTGTTTGCTGCACACTGTGAATACACCACAGGGTTTGCCATATCTTTGGCAGCAAGCTCCCTACCACAGAGTGAATGTCAGTGTGGCAAAGCAATGTCCTCCTGCCTCCCCGGGGCTCGTCATTCACACAGTAGGCTTTCGTCTTCTGCGATAACACACTACAGGGGCCCTTCCCCCCCCCACTCCTATTTTATGTGGTTCTACAGGATTTTTTTCAACACGCCTCTCAAGTAACTCAAGCATATTGATGGACATTCAAGTGTTCTCGCGCCGATGCCTCCGCGGCGTCCCACATTGGCACTGACCTGAATTGAGAGAAGAGCACCTGGCAAATGTGTCCAATACTGTGACAATTCAGCACGTCGTAGCCCCACAGCCCCAAAGGAACCCAATCACTACTTTGTAAAGGATTACATTTCATTGTAGATCATTTAAAGGGCAGTTACGCAAAAATCATTTCCAGTATGAAGCCTCATGGTTTCGCCGGGTGCAAAACTGCAATGCCCTTTTTGATTAACATTCATCCACTTTCTGTACCATCTGTACAGCCTTTCAATGTAGATTTGAGCAGTTACATATCATTGTGGGATACAGCAACATGAAAGTAGAAATCTAATGATGTTTAAATTATATGTTTTTGGCGCAAGGAGGTGCTTAGGACAGGGTTACAAGATCAGATAATAAAGAGTCCCTGTTGTGAGGTAAACATTTTCAAATGAAAAGCTCACACATAGTAAGGCCCGGATGTTAAGGGGCCTTGAAGCTCTTATCTGTGGTTCAGTTTAGGCTAAAAATTCATTCTAAACAGTTCATGTTTCTGTCTTGATTTAGAAAAGGTAGAGACGGGTACACCATGGATTGGTCACCAGTCAATCACAGGGCCGACAAAAAACACCTACGGTACATTTGACAATTTATCAAACCCCCAGAGCATCTTTGGACTGTGGGAGGAAGGCAGAGTTCCCGGAGAGAAGCAACGCAGACACAGGGAGACGATGCAAACTCCACGCCGACGGGGTGGCTTCAAACCCAGGACCTTCTTGCTGTGTCATACAATCAACAGACACTTTTGGCGTTTTGAGCGTTTGAGCAATTGAAATAAATAATCCAATGTATTACAAGTGGGAAGAATATTTCTATAATAATAGAATCCTTCCTTCTGCAGCACTGACCTGTTCCTTGTAGGACTTCTTACTTTCATCCATGAAAAAGAGCAAAAGGTCACGATGTAAGTTTTGAACAGCAGACTGCTCTGTGCCTGAGATGAATCACAACACTATTAAACCCCTGCAGATACGCTCCTTATAATAGTCATTTTCTCTTGTGGGGTGGTATAAACCTGACTTAATGTACTTTTAACTGCTGCAAATACATACAAGCCTGTGTGGGTGGGAAAGGGAAGAAAGGATGTCTTTGTTTCTGGTTCCAAGGGCGGCAAAAGAATGACTTGTGGTAGATCAATTTTGGCTCTGGTGTAAGTTTCGTGGTCTTTTACCCACTGAAAAGGCAAAAAAAAAGGTTTGAAACAAAAGTCCTCCCTTTTAGAGCAAGTCTCGAAGAGGAAAAAATAGTTTGAATGCTTATCTGACGGGATAAATTAAAGACCCTCATCCCCAAATTCAGAGCATACTTGATGAATACTTTTTTTGTATATTTACTCCGCCCTGCATTCAACGAGACAACGACTGAGCCGGCGGCCTCGCAGCTGCTGGGGCTTCCAGCCTTAACAGTGCAAAGAGTGCTGACACTGCAAACAGCGGCGCCCCCTGAGGGGAACCGGAAGGCGGCGTTGCGCTCCTGTGACGACGCCGTCTGTCGGGACGCCACTAACGGCTGATGCCGCTGCATAAGCGAAGTGCGGAGCGGCGGCCAGGGGCTAGCTGGTGCCCAGTGGGGCACGACCACACCGCCGGGCCAAGTAAGCAGAGCCGAGGGAGAACAGCTTCAATGTCTGCTCAGAAACAAGCTATATTGGGTGTATAAGGATTAACCGAATGCTCTTTGGGGACATTTAACAATAACACGTCCATGTCCTTGAGAAAAAATGTACCTTCTAGGCTCTGAATTGTTGTTCGGGCTTGTTGTTTAGAACGAATCCGCCAGTTGAAGTGCACCAGGGTGTATATTTCAGAGCACAATAACTTCAAATATTATCTCATACTTCTTCTTTTTCATTAACATATAATGAACCTTTTCACATAGATAAATGTGAGAAAAGAAAAGATTAATAAAACACACGGCCAAATAGTAGTGATATGATATCTCTCCATAAAGCATATTCATTGCAGTGAAGTCATTGAAACCATTTTACTATAATAAATCCCAGTTTATTCTTGCCATCACTTTGATGCAGCAAATATTGCTTGCATTTAAGTGGTTCCACTACGGTGTGCCGGGAGGACATGTTGAAAACAAATCCTGACAGCCAATGCAAACACTTGAGCTAAAAATATCACAAACACTGTATATGACTTGTGGAGAAAAAAAAGACAGGCAGCTAAGAGGGAGGAAGAAAGAGAGACAGGGAGATAAAAAAAAAAAACTGTACATTCACTGTACTATAATAACTGTCAATATCATCTTTACAGTGAACCCAGAGAAGGAATGCTATTACATCTGTTCTGCATAAATCGACGAATGCCAGAATGTGCTGCTCTGGCTGATCTCAGAAACACTGAGACGAGCGGTTACACCCCCCCCCTCCCGCCCACCCTCAAAAGCCTCTGTGTACTGCTGATTCCGGGGAGCAGCGACGTCTTTACGCTGCAGCTGCGGGGGGAGAAACCGAACCTCTACTTTCCCACCAACGCACCCTGTGGCAGTGTTATATCCAACGCTTAAGAGCCCGCTCGGCCCAAACAAAGGTCACCGGACCCCGGCTAAACGATCTGTTTCCGGCAGCGCCGTGCTCTGTCTGCATAAACACCCCCCCTGTCTAGCATTTTTTTTTTTTTTTACAAACTCCAATCCAGCACTTGTCAAGCTCGACCCAGTTTGATTAAACTTGTCAACCCTCCTCCCCCGTCTCTCAGCTTCCGACCAGGTGCCGAAGGCAATCGGCACGCAGGATGCACCGGCGCCCGCCGGATCCTCGCCGCTCACCTGGGGTCAGTCTCGTACCGCTGCGCTTTGTTCCTTTCCCCTGCCATACAGCTAACCTCAGCATAACTGGGAAACACAGCGTTATCGTATTATTTATGAGAGCTGGCCTTCTGTGATGCAGCTCAAGCAGGAATACCAATGAAGCCCCCCCCCCCCCCCCCCCGCCTCCCTGCTCCCGGGCCGAGCCTCACCGGGCCGAGCACTGGCACCGCTGCTCCTTGGGTGGAGTGTGATCTCCAAGTTGAGGCTCTGCGGGGAGTCATTCATTCGCCGTTTTAGGCAGACACCGCGCACCAAACACGGCGGGTTATTTTGTAAGAGCCGTATATTCGCAACTCAAAGGGGATCAAGCCATAAATCCCTGTGCGTGTTTTGTCTGATGGTCGTTTCTCCATCGGTCATCCCGTGTTAGTTTGCATTAATACGAGGATCTGATTAATGTGCCTGAGCTCCGCTGTAGCTCCCCAGCGCCAAACACACGAGGATATGATCTACTGTCTGTCGTGGCCGCAGACAATCCGCCAACCTGTTCACTGGAAAGTGAAACACACGGAGCTTCTCCCAGTGTTTGGACTGACAGATTAGATTGTTAGCAGGAAGTAATTACTTGCAGAAAGCACACTAATCGGCACGAGCTGTCCGGAAGCAAGACCTTTACTTAGCCTCCGGCCACAGGATATTGTTTCAGAATTCACATTATGAATGATTGCAACGTTATCTGAATCCTATCGTTTAGTCAGGTGTCTCTATTAGTATCTTAATGCCTCCTGGGGTTTTTTGTAGGAGAGGGTCTGATGAACCAAAGTTTTTTTCTTCTCGCTCTTATTAGCTAATCAGATCATATCGCAATTTCTCCTCTCCAAAATACTTTAATGCTAAATTTGTTTGGATCCAACGCTGCTAATTAATAGTACAGTCTTTGATGTGAAAACAAGAAAAAAAGATTTCACTTTTAAATGTCCTCGGCGAGATAAGCAGACTGAAATCATCAACCTACCGTCTTAAACAGGTAATAAAAAAAAAACATGTCATTTAAAAAATACCCGATGTTCTTTTGTGCTTCTTTTGAAAGAAGTCATTTTGGCTCAGTGTTTCCTTGAATAACTTATCGGAATTACATTTCACCTAATAAATCTGCTTGGCATAGCCTGTCGTTAACTCTCGGAGTGATTGCACATGCACGGCAAAAAGGCTTTGAGAGTGTTCTTTTGCATGACAAAGAATTGGCTAAATCTGAAACATTTCCACGGCTCAACAGTCAAAGTGAAAGGGACTCTTTAGTTTTCTCCGTAACATTTGCCAAGTTCATTTGATGAACTTTTGCAGAGTTAAGTCGGGTGAACAATAGTTTTTCTGGGAGGACTGGAAAGCTCAAACGTTTGCGCTTTGTAGCGATTCAACTCAAACTGGATTTGCTGCCACAATGAGGAAAGCTTTGGATTGAGGTATTTTTCACAATCTCCACTCCCCAATGAACCTCGCTCCTGTTGCACAGCTCTGTTGCAGTGAACACAAATCACGTGTCGGCTGTATGCATGTCAGCCCGGCCCGATAGTCGCAGACACATTGCAGAAATTGCCTCGTCCTCCTGGGAGCCTTTTCTCTTACTGTCCTCCAGCGCAAAAATACAGAGACGCAAAAAGGTTGCGAGGTGAGAAGTGGCATCTTGGGGAACATATTGGCCTCGGCAGCATGTCTCCTTTCATGCCTCATTCATTCACTTTATCACCTCATTAGACGAATGTGAAGGTGTAAGGGGGAGAAGCCTTGTCATCCTGAGACGGAGAGGGAGGAGCCGCACTCCGTCTTCTCCTGCCTCGGCCCAGCGCTCCCCTCCCTCCGCCTGCTAGTTGGATGCGTGGCTGCCGTTGCTCCGGGGGGCGGGGGGGGCTGCAAGCCGCCATATGAGCCCACTTCATCGGGCGACACCCGGCACATGGGCAGCTTCGGAGGATTTAGGGAAAAATGCGGAGACGGGGGAATCTAGAATGTTAGTCACAAATTGTAATCATAATACGTTTTTATTTGTTTATGCACCTGACATCTATTGCGCGTTTGTCCATCTTGATAAAGCTCTTCTTTTACTAATCAAAGCACGTTTTCCAGTTCATATTTTGTGATAAATAGAGAAGAAAATGAGAAATGTCATTCCATCGAAAACCTGCAGTTCCATTTTATTTCCTTTGTGTGATTATTTTCTTGATTGTCATTTGTTTAATTAAATGTTGCCCCGTTTCATTTCCCAGCCAAATTATATATATTGACTTTATTCAACTGATTCCGATTCCTCCATTTAATTAAAATGGTCGAGCATAATGTATCCTTGAAATTCCCTAACCACCAGGTGTTCTCCTAAAGGCTCGGTCTCTTCAGGACTTGTGTTACAAATTCTGGGTTAAATTAAGACTCTGTAGCAAAAGGGGGTCTTGGAGAAAATTAAAAAAAAACAGGGAAGGGCGAAGGGGGAGAACAAGAGGGGTAAGGGAACATGGTAGACGAATGGACAAGTCAGGGGCGGGTGAGTAATGGAGGCCAGGTGCGATTATCAGTGACGCGGTAAACACACACAAAGGCATTACGTAAAACGGTGAACCTTCATAATAAAACAGGAAACAGGCAGAGCACGAATGAATAATGAGCGGCAGGGAGAAATACAACAAACAACAAATCCGCACAACATGCATAGAACATTGCAGATATTTTGGGAGGAAAATTGCTTCAGCAAAGAGCTCCTCATCGAAAAGCATCAAAACCCAGATGAGTTTTCACATGTAAACAAGTGTGTTTATATATGTGTGTCTATTTTGGTTGAGATGAGAGAAAGTTCTCTGCCAAATCTTTAAGTGGAAAGATAGTAGTTGTGAGGATCATCTGGAGGGGATGAATTGCACCTACTGCCTGGTTTTCAAGGGAACATCGGTCACACCTGCCCTGGATTTTTAGCCAAGATGAAACCATGAATAAACACAAACTTAAAAAAAAGAAAATCCTGCAATTTTTCATTTTTCGCCGCACAAACTAAAATAAGTATGTCGCAACAAAATATGACATCAATCATCAGCATCATCCACACGGAAAGGGTGATTGAATCACAGAATCCCTGTGCAGAATACAAATGGAGCTTTGTATTTCGTATGTCGGGGTCTCACATAGTCAAGAGGGACAGCAGTGTTTTTAGGAGCTCTATCATTAAGCTCTGCCTTTTCATTGATTTCCTCTGGCCTCACTTTGTCTTGAATCCCTTCAGTACAAATTGCTTTCATATCATTGGGATATGGCCACAGCACAGGCCACTCCGCAATTGTTTACTAGATGCGTACTCGGTTCAAATTGCTTTTTGCAGAGAATAAACAATAAGTAGCTATGATGAGAATCCCCACTGATGTTTGATTCGAAGCCCTTATGTTCCCTGGAGTTAATGGTCTAATAGATACACTAAATTCAAATTCTCAGAGGCACGTTATAATCCTGCAGTAATGTTTTTTTAGCCCTCCTCCTGAATGAGAAATGATTAATTATGACTTTCAATTTGTGAATATAATAAGATCAGGTGCCAAATTCGATGACGTTATTTTGATTTGTCATGATTTTAACTTGGATTGTCTTGGATGTTAAAAGCAGCATCTGCAGATGAATTCTATTATCCGTTACAGTGTGGCATGCACAAGCTTAACAAACCACTGGTTCTGTTGTCTTGTTCGCTATCTTGAGAGGAATTGTGCTTAGAGACAAAGTTGATCGAGAATCAACTTGTTTTGCAACGGGAGAGGGATAAAAACTTGAGGGAGATACTGTTGTGGTTATTCACCTGTAAATGTTCATTGTTACATTCAAGGTGTCAGGTGGTTAATTTGTGAACCTGGCAAATGTTCTTTGATTTCATTTGTACCTTAGTTTATATTTAAAGCAATAAAATTAAAGGTATGTATATTGTCGTTTTGACGGAGAGACAAACATGAATAGATATTTCATGAATGGTAAATCAATTAATGTTACACCTTTTTATCTACGTTGTTGTTTTCTAAATATTTCCTCTGTCTTTGTTCTGTAAGAGTCCTGCTGAGGGAAAGGCGTAGCTGCTGCACTGGATTTAAAAGTTATCATTTTACCATTACTTTTCGTCCAAATACCTTAATGCTGACTTTATTAGAATCTAAAATCACAGCATGCACATCCAAACTTCCTCTGTCACGGTGATTCACCTGGATTCAAAGGTATCTGGATTTGGCTACCGCTGCATTGGGGTTTCTTAAGGTGCCGTTTTAAGCAGAGCTTATGCGTCAATATGTAGAGGAGAGATTTCTGGTTTCTAGTACTGTGACCATGGAAAAACTCAACTTTATGAACTGCCAAATAGAAATTTGATGACCTTCAATCCTTCCTTGACTAAATAAACTGCCAAGTCTAACGCATGGCTCGCTGACAGCTTTTACAGCAAATACACTAACTCAACTTGAAAGAGAAATGTATCGTAAGAACGCGTATAGCTTATATGGAGAAACATAGTTAGTCTAGTTTTTATACCATTTATAGATTCTCAGAATGGGACATGAAAAATAATATGTAAACGGTTGACCAGAACCAAAGAAACTGATTCGTAGACATACTATTAAGTTCATCTTTCTTCTGCAGTGTACAATCATTGGTGGCTTTAATGATCTATTTCATTTATTATTAATTTGTCATCCTTTCAATCTCTATTTAATCTATGTAATGTAATGTAATGTTGTTCGGTCATTGATTTTTACTGCCAATCAAATTAAGCTTTTATTTTGCCTGAATCAACGCTGCCATTGCTTTGTTTCTCTTTGCTATCATTAAAGTAAATGAACGCCACACTAAAATGGGAAGCAACATCTCTACTGCTAATGAAAGTGTTTTTATTTACCTCAGAGCGCCTACACTCACCAGCCAGTATAATGTACTCTACAACACAATGTTAATATCCATGTATATATATAAAACGTCAGATGATGTTTGTATCTATTTATAGACAGAACATGAAATAATGAAGCACACAGACGAGGTAAAGAGCAGGGATTCCTGACAAAGGTCTTTACCACCTCCATTGAAGGCTGTTCTTTAGCTGAGCTGAACTTACTGTGAAAAGATCATTACAGAGAAATTAGAGAATCGTTATTGGTACACATTTAATGGACTTATTCTGAATGGACATTCCTTAAAGTGTGTTTTTAAGAGGGGAAAATTATTCCACTTGATTGACAAGAAATGTAATATAATATATAATTTGTTCTCATTAAAACAAACCACAACAGATACTTGCATTAAAACCATATTTTGTTTCATTGTTTTAAAAATGATTTCACAAAAGCTTGATTATGCCGCTGTCACATTTTCATGCAGTCAGTCTTTATGTGCGTGAAAGAGTTCAAAACTATTTTTTAAACTATGAATAATATTATATGATGAGGAAAAGGTGTCCAATTAAACACTGAACAGGTTCAATTAAAGATATAATTGCCTTAGGCAACAATAAAAAGCGACCAGCGGGAGAGAAAGACTTGAAGTAATGGTACCCAGCACCAGCGTGAGCATTCAGATAAGGACGCTCTTCAGCTCAGAGGAAACGTGTGTGGTTGGACTGCAAAACTGTAGCTCTGTAACTGTCCAGTAGAATGATGAAAATGGGAATGCTGACTGAGTCCTTTCAGTGTGAAGGCTTAAACACACATATCTATGAGGCAAGTCTCCCTGTGTTCTTCGCATGTCTCGAGTCTCATGTCTGATTCGATGTATCGATGTAGACCCGAGGTCCGCCACATTAATAAACTTATAAAGATGCTTTAGGGCTTTACTCTGGGCAGCAGTAGGGCGAAGGGGGTGGTGGGGCTTTAAGGCTCTGCATTGTTGCGTTTGGTTCTAATAGAGGATTGGAACCAAACGCAACTAACTGAGGCAGAGAGAAGTAGTTAAAAGTTTTACTGCCGATGTGAAGCGCTTACAGGCATGCAGAGGTTTATTTTAAAGGAGAGTAGATGAGGGAGGTAGGGACAGGTGTAGATGGGTGGGGGCTGATCAAATGGAATATAGCACATTGCAGATCAAATACACGCAGGATGGCGAAAGTTGTGGAGTCAAAGACTAAAAGGAGCATCACAAAGTGAGAGAGCAATATCCCATAACTTCTTCCACACACTCAATTCTGTCGGCAGATGAGTGACAACTTTGTTTTGCTCATTTTTCTCCAAACAGCGAAGCTTTAAATCGTGGCTGAGCTGGAACATCCAGCTCGGTCTAACTAGCCGACAGGAGGTTAGTTAGCTCGCTTGCTAAATCTGCCGCGCTTTAGTGAGACGTTGGTTTACGGAACATGAGCTCAACGTCCAGCCGGGGGCCAACGATGAGTCTTAACAGCCCCTCCAGCAATGAAGGTCCCCGGGACAGCGAGGCGTTGAAAAGGGAACCGGATGTAAAGTTTGATGGGCAGAGCGGTAGATGTGACTCACTAATAGCCCCCCTACGGTGTTTTGCTGCATGTTACACGGAACCACCGACTGAATTTTGCAGCCGCTTTGACTCCACAAATAAGAATATCTCGAGGCTCTGAACATGAATATTCAAGAATCAGGGCTGAAAGCTTTAAATAATCTGATGAAAAAATAAATTCATCAAAATGTTCATCACCGGGGGAGGGGGGGGCGATGATTTCAATCGTTTGATTACTACGCAGAGCTTGACACTCATTTTAGGAGCCTGCCGAGCATTGTTTGCCGCAGATATATTGAGACGGGTGTGTCTCAACCACGTTCTCCGCGGGTTGGGCCTCATCTCCTGATCTCCTGATCGGTGATCAGGGATTAGCAATCTAATCTGGCACCCAAATCACACAGAGAGACAGATGGAACGATTAGTCAACTAAACTTGAGCAGATTTCCCCCCCCCCCCCCCCGATCTTTTCCCAGCGCACCGACACAGTTTCGCTTCGCAGTCAAATGTCCACGTATACGGGGGCCATGTTACTTCTCCATGTGTGGTGGGCCACATAGAGCAGGGACACCCCCCCCCCCCCCCCAGCCCCCTGCCCCACCACCCCCAGGGAGATGGAGAGCATTTCATTTCACAGTGACACGTTCACCTCTATCTCCACCATCCCGCTGAGGGTTGTTGGGGTTGTCAGCCTTGGGGAAATGAAGAAATGAACTCGAGCTTCTGCCAGAGTAGAAGCAACGTGAAAACTCGATTCGAGACCACAGAGCCAAGCTAAGTACAAAATCGCTTGGATCTCTCCAGTTTGGAAACGTGTTTTTGTATGGTTCAATGTCCCTCCTCTGTCCGTCTCTCCGTTCTGCTGAAAAATAGCCCCTGGAGTTATATATCTCTCTTTAGCGAAGGGTATTTACAGATGCTGGAGGTGAAACGTGTTTGTCTTTGGTCAAGTCAGGGTCAGCCTTCCAATAAAGCACACATCAGGCCTAGTTGCAGTCAAATAAATTGGATTCTTTTATAGTTGCCGTGAATATAAGGTTCATCCAATCTAGAGACTGCTCTGCGCCTTTTTAGCGCATTCATGATACCCTCCGGCTTTTCATCTACGGCCAAGCTTCGGCGTATCACTTCTCATTATTTCTTGTTGAATCTTTCAATCGAGCCAATTTGCGGTGAAATATACGACCCATCCGTTGTTCTCCTGGGGTTGAATGTGTGACATCCGCTGGCTAGGAGAACACACAACAAGTCAAAGCACTACCTGGTGTTTCCTACGCTATTTATTCACACTATTTGTTTCCTCCCTCTCTAAAGCCCTACATTCATTCATCTGTTATAAGCAGGAAGCTGATTCACCAGTACACCAGGTGATGCTGTTTGGCTCAATTATATCTTTGTGCACAGCTGTTTTTAAACAGTTGTTTGTTGTAATGGACCAAAATATAATTTAGTGCCTGTTTAGGTATTATTTTATGCGCTGAAAAAGCAGATGAAGACAAACGACTCCGTGCTATATGTGGTTTGCCTTCATAGTCCTTTTTTTCAAAAACAACCCACAAGAGTTTCTGGGCTAATTTTCAAATGATTAACGATTGTTCATCCAGTCACCAGGCAGACGTGTTTTTAAAGAACACAGATGGACTTCATTGTTTCTCCTATTGATACAAAACAGAATGCCTCTAATGATGTACACAAAGCCACTAATGAGCAACCAGTCTGATGTCCTCTTTGGTATGCATAAGGCTACGCAGGTAGTTGGAGCCGAGGCTCTGGAGGCGTGGTAGGTAATCTATTTCTCTCTGCCAGAAGGTCAGACAGATTAAACCCTGCTATGAAGATCCCAGTTTTCCATGACAGCTGTCTGCAGGGGAGCCGCACAGCTCTAAAACTGAACTATCAATGAGATGTAAAAATTAACTTCCCATCTTTTAGTTTGAAGGTCACGCTTTTGGCCCAAAAAGAGCAGCCGCTGGAAGCACTTTGATTTTAACCAATGCATTTTTCAAGGGGCGCATTTAAAGGCCATACGGCTTGAAGTGAATTATGAAACTGTACATTAGCATGTTGCAATCATCAAGGATTAGATCCAAAACAAGCCCCTGATAAACTTTGAGTTTTGGTCATCAACTTGAGCTTGATTATGCAGGAGCTATCCTTTGCTGTCTGATATTGAATGAGATTATTCCCCCTGTGTTAATAATATTTTCTCTTTCCCATTTCACTGAGTGCTCATGCTGTATTCAAACTCAGTCCCTCATCACAACAATTCTTCTTCTTAGGAATGACCACAGATACAACTGAGTTATATTTGCATTACTACCATTGTTAATATTATTCTGTCCTATTTGTTTTGAAAGTATAGAATTTTGTATAGATAATAATGTCCACATGTGAAAACATCATTTAAGTTTTAGTTTAAGGTACATGATTCCACCTTAAACTTGCTGTCGATTTTGAGTGATTATCTTCAGCTACTTTGGCTGTTATTTGGAATACCTTGAAACACCATCATCCTTATATTAACATATTAACACAGCCATAACTATCCGCCAGGATTATTAGCTAATTAAAAATGCTGATGGACACTGCAGCCCCCGCAACAAGCAACCTTTTGGCCCATTTTCGAGTTCCATGTCGTCACTGCCAAGACAGTAACGCGGCGAGCCGCCCACCTCCAGCTTCAGCAGCGCTTGAAAAAGTGCGGGTCAGGTCATGCATTCATTTCCCACTCTCTGTGGATTCTTCACAGATCACTTGATTATGTTTAGATTGATTTTTGATAGAGTCAATTCTCATGTTATGAATTTCTAGTGAATGTTCACCACTGCATCAAAAACTTTGAGTAAAGTCAAAAAGAAGGAAGCAGAACCAAGGTGGCAAAAGAGAGAGGAAAACTGTTTGGGTAAAAACTTTTTTTTTCCATTAAGGAATCAACTGTTGCTAGGTTTGCAATATGCAATATAAACACTGCCTCCAGGCTCAACAAGCTCCAGTCAAAGAAATCTCTGCGGGAGCCCAAAGCATCAATGAAGGTGATTGTGACGGCGTATGTTATGCTCACAGACAGGTGCAAGAATGTGTTCAAAATTGAGATGATAATGAAGAATGAAGATTAAAGCCTGGTGAGTGACAATCAAATCAACTCTGGTGCCAAAGATCCACTTTGCATGTTCACTCTTTTTTAAGATGCATAAAAGGGATACAGTTTGAAAAGAAAGGGTCACACACACTCTAGTCTATCCCGGATTTGTATAAACTGAATTATAGACAATATTGTTAGGTATTGACTTGAAACTCAATATCTAACTTTTTGCCGACACACTGTGTTGCAATAAAAAAAAGAAAAGGTGTATTTTAGTGACTCTCTAAAGTAGCTGCAGAAAATCTCATACAGTCAAAGATGATATACACCCCTCTCGGTTTTTTCATAAGATGCACCATGCTTCCAGCCTTAAAGCTTAACTTGGCGATAGTACCTGAGAAGACCTTGTTTCATGTGTCAGAGATTGCTAAAAAGGTACACTACAAACACTGTTGAGTATGTGCAGCCTAATAACAGTAAATATAACAGTAGATAGTATAAATAGTATATTGCTTAAATCATCACAACGTCATTGGTAAGTTCATTGTGATCCATTCGGAGATACTTTCCACACTGCAACATATAGAGGACAACTAATTGGGGAGCCGAACATTTTTGACCCTTTAAGAGTTGCTTTAGGTAATTGTCTAAAAATCTTCTATAGGATTTTCGTGTGACTTGATTTCAAGGTGATCTCTTCAAAGTGATGCACACAAAGCTTCTGCCATCCGGGCAAAGACAAGAAACATTTACCCTGTGAAACGAACCCCTTTTTAGTACATACAGAAGGGGGCTTTGCGCGCGCAACCTCACACAATCAAAGAAAACAAACAGGTGGTGCTGCTCCGCCTGTGGCTGGTGTTTGAGCAGAAAGGAAGAAGACACAAAACCTTTGGCAGCAGGGAGGCAGCGTTACACTTTCTTTTCCACACAGCGATGTTCCTTAGATGGTTTAGATGGCTTCGCAGACAAAGAACTTGTTCTTTAAAAATAAATTCAGACAATATGAATAAAACAGGACAATGTTGATTTTCTGAAGAGTAAAGATGAGAATTATATGGATATATATTTAAATACATTACTAAGGATGACTCAACCTGTCAGTCAGTACACCGTGGACCAAAAATAAGCTTTGCGAATGAATATTTTTTCAGCGACAATGGAATAAATGACAGTAATGTAAAAAGTACTGCTTGTAGTGATGAATGTCTTACCAAATTGCAGGCTATTTTAGACCAACATTCACTGCCTTAAACCTTTTTTCCAGCTGTAACAGCCAGCTATTTGCAACAAAGTAAAGCTTGATAAAAAATACCTGCCCCACAGGGCATGGATCATCTAGTGACTAGAACATAAAGGAGCATGAGAAAAAGGGTCAGATTTATTTTTAAGAAGTCGGTGGAGACAAAAAAAACAGAAAGACATATCTGGCATTAGCTAAGAAGAAAAACATTATCTTGATGTTTGCTGAATGTTTAAATAGGCCATTTCTCCTCAACTACAAGGGATGGCTTTCCCTTCCGTCTTTAGTCTGAATCCCTGGAACAATCAATCAGCTTGGTGCACCTGTCCCTCAAGGTTGTTTGAAACGAAGACACGGAAGAACCCTTTTATTTCCCTGCCTATTAATCAATGTATATCATATTATCCCAGCGATCACATCAGATCTTGTTCATTTCTGTCTCCCATACAGTTGAACATCATTAAATCATTCTTGTTCCTTTGAGACTAGTTCAATTACAAGTGTAACTGCATATTTACCCATACTCCTAAATCACAAACTTGCCAATCATAGCGTAGATTTAGCATCTGATGTATTTCATTTATTCAATATCATGTAATTGTGCACCGTGGAAACGTAAAAAAACGTATTTTGTTCTATCTTTATCTTTTCAGCCTGTATTCCACGCTGAAGCAGTTTGACATCTCATATTTGTCCTTACACAGGGGTATATATCATACCCCTGTGTGTGCTTCTCTCTTGACTATCTGTTCAACAAGAACATCACATTCAGCCAGCGAATGCGGTTAGCGCGGCAGCTCTGACAGCGTGACGGATTGGCAGTGAGAGGGTGGGCCGAGCAAAGGGTCAATTGTCACCTCCGTGTTGCGATGGTCTCATCCACTGTTCGTTCCAAGCGTCTCATTATTAGGTAGCCTAAAGCGCACCGAATACACCACGGACCACTGCGCGTCCAAGACGACTGGGCCCAGGACTGCTGCAGACAGCTGTTCCACACGTGAGCATTGAAAAAGAACGAGAAACTATAGACTCCAGTGGCTGAATGGCTTCGCTTTGACTACTCTTAATATACTTTGTGACAAGTTGTTTCACCCCGCTTTCATTTTACTCATTAGGCTGCGCTCCGGATCCTGGAGGAAGTTCGTGGTGATCGTCACTCTTGGGGGGGGGGGGGGGTGAAAGATCTGCTTTCAGCAATTTCTAATGACTGAAGAGCTTTTTGCAGTATCCACCTGGTGTGAGGTGCATGGTAGACGCTGTCTGAATGAAACAAATCAGTCATGACTCATGAGTGTTGTAGGTTTCGTCCCACGTGGGCAGTGCAGGGAGAGCAAAGAAAGGAGCGGCTCCAAAATAAATCACTGCTGCAGGGCTACATGTATCAAACGCCATAGTTCATTCAAAATGAGTTTTCCTTACAATCTCTATGTTGTGCATTCAGTAAGATACCACTTGAGAAATGTCATTCATTACTTTCTAGTCTGACAATCTGGGGATGTTGATTCATACCATAATGGATTTCTGTATGTGAAGAACTCAACACAAAAGCAAAGGCGTCAAGGTTTCCTTATTTTGTATTTCCAAGAAAGTCAGGTCAGCCTCTTTTTGAAGTTGTGTTATAGCCAAGATGGTGTCAATTCATTGTAGACATTAAATCGTTTGGTTATACGTTTGGTTGAATTCTATTAGAAGTTATCCACTTACAAACTGCTTGTCCACAAATAAATATCCCACCAGGTTATCCTTACATTTACTTTCTTCTGTCCCGCACACCCAGCCTGCAGGAGGGCATTTAATAAAACTGCTCGGCATTCAAAGGTAGGTGTTGTGATCGATTGGCACATTTCCCTGCGGGATGTCATTCATTATCATAATTGCCAACCAAATCCCCATAACAGAAAAATGACCGTGCACTTATCAACTTTAGGAAACAATAGCTTTCGTCGTGCTCCATCAATCAGGTTAATAAATGAGTCTTAGAAACACCAAACATACCTAAACGAAATAGTATGACAACATGCAATAAGACAGGGAAAGGAGCAAAGAATGATTTATGCTGATACTTTGTGGTTTGAGCTAATCATTCACTCAGAACAGTCAAAATAGTGCAACGTATGCTTTACTGTTTTTTTGCAACACCAATGGCATATAAGTAAGACAATAACCACTTTTTGAATGCTGCAGACCATCTCAATTACCACATTAAAACGTGCAAACTGGGCCATTGTTCTCGGGTTCACGTCTCGCTTTTAAAGATAAGCTAATAACAACGTGAAGTAGTATAAACTTGTGAAAATCGTCATCCTGAGAAAAATAGGCAATATCTTTCTGTGTCACTTCATTCACTCCATATTAAGGCAAATTGCATGCATTGATTTCACACTGGCTTTGAAAAGACGGTTGCTTATGAAAACTGTGAGGAAATGTCTGAGGTATCCATTACTCAGAACGGCTGAGACGTTGTGATAGTCCAGTGCCTGATCTCTTTCATCTTGTTCATAATTCCTGAGGATATTATGAGTTGAATATTAGAGGCTGCCAGTCTTCTCTCCCCTCTGCACAGTGCACTAACACAAAATGGAGTTATTGTAATTATAGCTTTCATGCATGGGAAGGTTCATTTTCTGAGGTAACTTGAAAGGCTCGGCAGAGAAAAAAAAAGTCAATTTTATGACTGACAAGAGAAAGATGCAAATGATCTTACCGGGCCCAGCCCACACTGCCTCTGTTTCAAAACCAGAGTTAAAGGGTCGTTGTTGATGGCATTATCACAGCTGTTAACAGTAGAGGGAGCTTCTGTTATTCAAATTGGAATTGTGTGTGTGATAAGATGAACTTTTCACTCCTCCCTCTTTCAATGCTGCTTGTCGTGGCGACAGAGTTAAACGTCCCTTGTAACATCTGGGAACAAGCTCCTTGGCTCTCTGTCACGACCAGGCCTTCACATAGAAATGTGTCCAAACTCCCACTCTCTCATATCACTGCGATAAACAATTTATCTCCCCGGATGAATAATAACCAAAGATGGAAAAGGCAAAGCTCCAGGCACACAGAATGAATTTATGGAGGATCAAGATTCGTTTTCAGGTTTTAAAGGCGAGGCAATATTCTAAAGCTAGTTTCAGTGTAAAGACTGAGGCAAAACGTTCAGAAGTTCAGATCCACTCACCCCATCTAATTTCAATGGAGCAGCTCCAGACAGCACATCTTGATAACATCACAAACAGCAATCCTGCATCTGTAGTCTGTCAGATAAGAAGTTAAGATAACATATCATAAAACTATATTGACCTTCTTGGAGAAATGTATTCAGAATGCAGGGGAAAATAAAAGGCCACAGTTAACCTGCAATATGATATTGAAAACAAAACAACAAATAAATAAGCTGAACACCTCAGAATGGTTGCATATAGGATAAGATTTGTAAAGCTGTTACAGCACCAATTTACAATACGCCCACAGTTCATTTTGTGTAGTAAATCAGTAAAGTCTTAATCTCATTCAATTTGCAGCACATGCTAGGAATGATATAAGCTGTTTGCTTGATTTGTGTAAGGGACGTTTAGTTAATGTTATGTTCATAACAATGACAATAAACCCGTCTGCAAGAACTGAGGCGCGATGCCAACATGTCACCTCAGAGAAATGTGTGTCATTTCCATGGTTACGGCTGTACAGTCTGTTGAGTTTTATGTAGGCTAAGTCAAAAGGCTTAGAGCAGCATAATGCAGACCAACTACGGCACCAAAACTAACTTTGTCTGTCCCATGTGCCCCTCTCTCTCTCTCTCTCTTTGTGATGACTGTGTGTGTGTGTGTGTGTGTGTGTGTGTGTGTGTGTGTGTGAGAGCTGATTGTTGCCGTGTTTCTGGCATCATGATACAGCATTCCAATATTCTCAAATCTCCCCAAAGGGACATAGAATGTATTAATTGTATTTTGTGGATATTTTTTTTTTTGGAGAGGGGGGTTTCATAAATAATTACACATCATACATGTAGAATAAAACATATAAAATTGCACTTTTTAATATCCGTTTTTTATCCTGTTATTATTGTATATATGTGAGGGAGTTTTCCTATAGGATACACCTGCGTCAGCACGAGGAAACTCCATTTCCACCAAATGCTCGGATTGTTCATTTCCTCACAGCGGTTGTTTCTCCCGTCGATATCGTTAATTGTTCCTGGGCTGTATCAATACCTACCGGTTTTACTGCTCCATCACGAGCCACTGGGAACGGGTTGCCCAGGAAACGGCCGCATGGCAACAGGATCAGAGCCTGGGGGTTGTCTGCTTCTAGGTCTGCTCCCATTTTACATCGCATTTCCTCACTAGATGGTGTGCGAGCCACTGGAGAGTACACTTCCCCGCACAGAGGGCTCTGCGTGCAGCAAAACAAACCCGGGAAAACCGAGCGGCGGACCATTTCTTTACGGGGCTCCGAAGGAAGGAAAAAGTGTGGAAATTAAGCGTCGTTCATCTTTTTTTTTTTTTAAAAGCTAACTATTCCGTTTTTTCTTTTTTTTCTTCTTCATCCGCACAGGGAGACTTGGGGGGAAAAGCGCCAGCGACAAGAACACACACATCTGCGATGGACATAATGATTGCGGTGCAGGATGCTTGTGTCTCTGGTCAGTGGCTTACTGCCATCATTCTCAGCCTGTGCTGCGTTCTGCCGTCATGTTTGCCCGCTGGACAAACTGTGGACTATTCCTCGGTGGAAAGTGTGGTCAGCAGACAAGGCGACACGGCTCTACTGAGGTAAAATAAGCTAACGCAACTTCACTTTCTCCCGCTCACACGCGCACAGACACACACAAACACACGCTCTCCCTCGCTGCCGGCGAGTTCTCCCAAGCGCTTGACCCTAACACACTTAATGACGCCGCGGTTCGGTTAAAAAAAAGCCCGTTAACTACTTTTAAACTGGGGTATCGAACACAACGTACACAATAGCCCGTTTTCCCTCCATCCCGTCCCTGTTTGCGCCTGACACGGGGCCGGGGTGGAGGTTGGGGGCGGGGGGCGGACACAGTAACGGCAGCTACATAGGACGCCGCTCTTGCGACACGCGTAACGGCTGATTCCGGTAAAGTTTTCGAACACACTTTCCGGTCGTCCACGCTGTGTTAAGTGTGACGATGCGCTTCACTTAACATGTGGGGTTGTTTGATTTCGTCGGAGCTCGAAGGTGGGACGGCGACATCGCTCGAAGGAACCGAAAAACTAGCCCACCTCTGCCTATCGCACATATTACAGGATGACATTATGTCGGTTTTATATCCCACGGTTTCAAAATGCTTTCGGTGCTAAACGAGGAGCTGATGACACGCCACGAGCCGTACAATGCTGTCACTTTGGCTGAATGCATGATGCGATGTCGCAGTTTCAAAACAAGGCTGAAGAGGGCATTTGTGGTCGGTCGCTGTTTAGCAGAATCGAGTGATTCAGTGACGCGAACTCTCTCCCATCCTCCCCCCCCCCCCCCCCCCCCCATCACGTACGCTACGATGCCAGCTGTAGCTGGGTAGCTGCTCGTTAAGGACTAAATTAAGTGGGCATGGGCGCGGCTTGGACCAGGAGGTTATTTCATATGTATCATTATATTATATATTATAGTATAATTATATTATATTATATATATATATATATATATATATATATATATATATATAACATTATATATTTCAATATGAACACTGTGAGAGTGGTCTCTTGGAAGCTATAGGACACATCATTCATCATCATCATTAGTAGTTAATTGTAAACTATTTTTTTTTTAAACCAGGTGCAAATAGTTTACAGTTAACTACTAATCCTACATGTATCCTATGGCTTACAAGTGACCACTCTCACAGTCTTCTTTCTGTGCTATATTGAAAAAATTGTTGTCAATGTTGTTTTTCTCAAAACACAGAAATGAGTGATGCAAATCTTTGGGCGGCTGTGATCATATCTTGTGCTGCCGATATCAAATATCCGTTGAGATGGTACCGAGGCTGAGGGGCCCGGACTGCTCCATTTCAATATGAATTCTGTGTTGATCGAGAGATGCTCGCGCTGGACATGAATACAGAGCAGCTATCTGTCTAAAGTTTCCACTTTGTCGCCGTTGTCTCCTACCTGACTGCTGAGGAGCTGAATTGTTTCTGTAGCATGAGGTCATTACAAGTGAAAAGGTTAAAAGTTTGGATCATTTGGAGAAAAAAATGTGAACCAAGTTTAAATTTTGGTCTTGAAAAACCCAACATTGTGTTGAAAATGAAAATAAGTGGACAAAAAATATTTGGGGTTGAATATAGTTTTGACTCAGTTCTTTAATGTTCTTTTAATTAAATATAGTTCTTCCCATATATATTTTCTTTATAATCGCAGTATAATATCCTACGGTCTCAGATTTAATATTTAATGGCTCTAATCTGGCATAAGAGGCGTGGCATCAACTGAGAGGGGCGTGTAATCTGTGAAAAAAATATTTAAAAATGAAAAAATATTGCAAACCTAAAAATATAAGATCTGAATTTGAAAATATAAAAATCTGCAACCAAAATATTTTATTGAAAAAAAACGAGTCAAAACTATATTCAACCCAAAAATACTTTTTGTCCACTTATTTTTATTTTGTGTACAATGTTGTGCTTTTCAATGTTCAAGACCAAAACCTAAGCTTCACACAAAGGCCTTGGCAACGGCTACGGGGTTACACATTACATTTCCCCAAGTTCCTTTCATGTGCTTAAGAGACTTCCCTGAAACGAGACCTACACCTCTGACTGTCTCTTTATGGTTCCCGTCAATAATCTGGATAGGCTGTGATCCGTGGCTGAAGCTTTGCCTGAATCCCAATGGTTTATTAGACCAAAGATTATCCCTGTGCTGTAATTCAGCTCAATAAACAAGTCTCCACCCCCACCCCAGAATAAGTCACACTCGCCACGAGTGGGGCATTGCTTCAGTAAATGGCATCTAGGAAATGGTTTGGGAAAACCTTTTCCTTCTTCTCACTTAAATGCCACCGCTCTGAAGTTTTAACTTTGCCCCGCTTGCACCGGTTGACCCAGGAGCGTTTGTAAACCTATTAAAGAGATCTGATTGCCTCTCTGGATTGTATCTAGTTGGAAAAGCCACCAAAGTAGTGATGAAGGCCTACTCTGTCTTTGTAGAGTTATTCCCTTAAACCACCTGCTGATCTTAAGAGTCAGACATCCTCCCATGACGCATGTCTAGGGAACTCAGCACAGAAAACTGTTTGTTGAGTTTCTGCAATGTCGAGACCACGAACTGTTAGAGGGCAATTTAGCCGTGCCCCTAAGCTGACTGCTGGCTAAGAAATGGGAGCATTCTCCAAAACCGGCAAACCCAGAAGCACGCAATTAGTCACTGCCTCTGGATTATAGAGTAGTTCCCGAGAGGTGCGTCTTCTGTCGCGTGTTCATTTCCCGCACCTCTTTAATTCTGAGCAGTGTCGGACAGTGGGTCCACATCAATTAAAAGATTTGAGCTTTTTGAAGCTGAAGAATGTATTGTCACCCTTTATCTTTTTGTGATTGCTTAAAAGCTCAAGTCATTTTCAGCCTCTAACAAAGGCCCTTTTATTGTGAAATGAGTTGTCGTGCTGCATCTATGGCATCTTGCGCAAGTACGTCTAAGTTATGGATGTGCTGTATTTTTTAACATAAATCTAAGCTTCCACAGGGAGCACATTGTTTTGGAAGACCTACACATCCCTTTGTACCCAAACGCATAGCAGGTTTGACGTCATTTGGATCCCTTTGAAGAAAACCTTTACTCTTCCCAGTAAGTAAATGCTAGGATTTTGAGGAGGCCAGCCAGATGAAAAGACGCCCCACGCTGTCAGGAAACACAAGTGGCAGCCAGTGGCACATGGGTAAGCAGTTGTAATCAACTGCATGACTGAGGGTCTGTAAATTTAGTTCAGGCAAACTGACTTTTTACACATTGGCTGCTACCTTATTGAGATTTTTAAGATATGTACACCTTTCTGTCGTGGTATTTTCATCCCAAAATATGTGATAGGATGAGAGCTCCAGAAAAGTACTCTGATCATGCTTTAAAAGCTACATTTTACATTATTTAAACACTGAAAATCATGACTGGATGAAAAAAATGGAGTGAGACTGTACACGTTAAAGCTCAAGACAATCATCCTGGCTCATTTGGTTCATTCTGTCTGACAGTAGGCCTTCTGCCTAAAAAAAAAAGGCGAGCACCAAGGGCCCATATCTCTGTAAAGGTGAAGAATTGACCTGTCAGTAGTTTGAAAGTGTGGTAGTCCTGTAAATCTGAAATCACTCCCTCATGTCAACAGACCAGTTGATGAAAATTCGGTCCGGCTCTACATGATTGCACTGGAGCCTCATCCAGGACAAACGATGCCGTATTCTTTTTTTCCTCAACTGTGTCATTATTATGGCTCTGAAAGGTCTTGACATTTACTATGAGCACTTGTGCCAGAGACAACATCTAGTTGAAAATGGCTTGGTGCCCCCATCCTAGCATCGCTGCTGGGAAGACGAAGCGGGGGCACATTATGTGACAGTTTAAACTCCACAGGACGCCGCTCAAAGAAGGAATTGCCGACTATATCCTTAACTGAGGAGCACCCTCTCTACTTTCTGCATTTCATCGACATTTTAATTGGCCAGTTCTACTCTCCAAAGTATAAAAAAGGCTACATCCTCCTCACCAACAGCTTGGCTGGAGGTAGAGCAGAGATAGTGAGCACATCAGTTAGCTGTCAAATGTCTGCAGGTTTTTGCGCTCATTTGGGGGAAAACCTGGTTTTACATTTTTCTGACACCTCTGTGGACACACCTGAGTCTGTCACTGGTAATTACGCCCAAATCCCCTCGCCCGTTTGCTGCGCTGCATGTTTGTTGTTGCCGTCAGCACAATGTGGCTCTCTTTCCCACAGTCTGCACGCTCATCGTGGCGCACACATATCAGGGATCGGGTGTACGGCAATAATGTGACCAACTTTTTTATTTTGAGTGAATTGCTATTTTTCGATACGACACAAATGGACGAGAACTTCATCATTTCCGATGCAAAAGAATCCAGCCTGTGTGTGTGTGAGTAAAGACGCCTTCCAAACGAAACATTCTAGGATGCCGCATGATTTATGTCCCTGTTTTGTAACCATGTAGTGTGGTTAACACACATCAAATGCAAAATGAAAGCACATTTTTAAACCATTTCAAAATGCATTTATAGTCATCACGAGTCAGGCAAGAGAATCTATTGTACCTTCTTCTTCTGAAAATAAAGCATTTTTTTTCTCATATATTTCAATTAGCACTGAAGTGATTGAGTGCCCCTGTGAATTAAAGCCTAAATGGAAATGCTTTCCCAAGGTAAATCCTTTGAGGGGAATAGATTCTATGCCTGGTTTTAAAGCATCCTTCTAATATTCAAATAATTGCTACAATTATAGGGCATAGGGGAAATGATTTGGTTTAGGAAATGGAGCTTTCGTCGGTACTCTGGTGCAAGAATTCACGTAATTGCAATAACTCTACAGAAAAACCTCAGTGTTTTTGTTTGTGAGAAAGCTATAAGCCTGGAAATTAAACTTGACACAGACTGGACAGGCAATAACAGGTTATCCCCCTTGGCAATTTAAAAGTTTCGTTCCTTGAAACGGAATTTTTCACAAGCTCATGTCGGTGTTAGGAGACGTGTCCCTTTTTTGAACACCCATGAAAGATTGTGTTTTGGGAACAGCTTAGTATTTAAATTGAGCACTGGACTGGGATTTGCCCATCTATTATTTAAGTGTGATCAGTACATGAGACATGAGTCTTTTTAGCCAAGGGTTGTGAGTATTTTTACATAGGTAACACATGCATTCAAGATGGATTGGTTTCCTTTTCCTGTTCTATGTATCGTCTTTTTGTTTAGAAGCTTCTCTCACCGACAGCTATTCCAGAGTAACGTCCGGTTCACCAGCTCTTGTGTTGAAGACTGCGTACAGCCTGTTCTGTCTCCCGAATCCTACAGTGTGCCAACACTTTGAGTCTTTCATCACGGAGAGCTGAAACCATTCCTCAGAGCCCCTTCAATTAGAATCCTTAATCAATCAGTTAGCATCTCCTTGTGTTTCATGATAATTAGTTGTGCTACTCTGACAACATTGAGTAATCTCATCTGGGCCTCCTCAGTCGAGCTCTGTTATAAAGCGGCGAGTCTCGGTGTGCCTCTCGTGTCAGCAGGTTATAAATAAAACTCGCTGACATCAGAGTTTGCAGCTTTGAAAGGAAGCGTGCAGGCGTACGCGCCGCTCGCTTTCCTCGGCACGCCGAGCAACCTTTGGAGATGTCCTCCCCGGAAGAACTTCTGCAGGAGGCACCATCCTTGATCCCCGCGTTAAGCTCAGTTTAGCGCTAGTCATCGAGTGCCCCTCTCATGCAGCTTGGAGCCCAAATCTCCCAAGGATTTGTGTTACTGAGACGAGTTTCTAAGTTTCGAGTTGGTTTCCAGTGAGTGTGAATGAATCATTATCATGGGAGATATTCCCGTAGGATACAGTGGTTGATGTCATTATCTTAAAGATATGTGTGAGCATGGTTGCAGGCTGGAGAGACCTCAGGTAAACATCTGTCTGATCCCAGATGGATAGTAATTCACAAGTGTTGACTTGGTTGTTTTAGCGGTGTCCTTCAGTGAGTTAGAGCAATCTAGAGGGACTTCCGCTCTCGCAGAGGGTGTTTTCTTGTCCCTTTAATGAAATTACAAATTAAACATTAGGCTTGAATGTTGGGTTTACACGAGAGACGTTTCTCTCCAAGACCAGAACCATGACTCCAGGGTACGGGACACTGAGGCTGGCTGGCATGCTGTCCACTCTAAATGTGGACAGTGTATATAAATTAATGTATTATTTATGAGCGCTTTTGGAAGCAATCTAATGATATAATGTAATACGTTGAATTCCTGACAAGCAGCCTTTCTTCTATTTATTTTCTGGATGCCTTAGTTCCTCCTAAAAAGATATCAGCTTGTAATGAATGCAACATATTTCCCCACTAGGTAATCTATATAATTACGTTGTCAGTGTTTTCACGGTGAGTCAAGAAAATTCTCCGAAATAAGAACAAATCTATTTTTAAGCCCTTCAGTCAGCTCCCCCACATGTTCACGATGGCGGTCCCTCACAATTGGTTTGGAACTGCAGCAGCTAAAGGAGATACATATTGTCATAATTAATTTGCCTCTACGTTGGCATGGCTAAAGAATTTTAATTGCAGTTGCTCTGAGCAGGTTTTTCAGTTGTGGTTTATTTCCCCCTCCCTCTGTCATCTGCATAATACGTGTGTGGATTTCAGACCGCCGCAAATGTTTGTTGGAGCCGAGTAATTGGAGAGTCTGCAATGGTAATTATTAGTAAATGGAGAGAGAAGCAGTGGAGCCAATCAATAAGAGTGCTACCTATTGTTTCCACTGAGGTCAGGAGTTAAGGTAACCAAAGTGTCTCGCTGCCCGCAGATGAATAAAAGCCTCATTTGTGAGGATGACTCATTAGCAGTTGTGCAGATAATATGAGCAGTAAGTATATAGCTATTATTCCACACGGGGTTGCACTACTGTTGAACTCGTGAAGCTCATCTCACAGGTTTAGTTTGGTGGTAGATTGAAGCAGGCGAGGAAAAGTGGATCGGATACTTACGGCTTGATTGTGGATTCGTGACTGCGTATGAACTCTTTGCACAGATGGTACGATTGTTTGTTACCGCAGAGTAATCCGGTTAAACTGAAGAAAAAAAAATATGGTGTCGCTCAAGTGTACTTTAAACAGTCCCCTCAGCACTTAACTCACGTTGAACACGGAACACTATCGTCACTCACACAGGTCGGTGCTGTGTTATTGAAAAGAAATCCAGCCCCATTGTATTCATGGCATGTTCAGCAATGTGTTCTCACGTTCTGCCTCAAAAATGTCCTCCGACAGCATTCAGTCCTTTAATGAGGGGAAAAAACAGTGTGAAGCTCCCGAAACAATAACTAGAGGATTTAATCCAAACAGAGAAGGAAGAACTTTGACATGCATAGGGTGTCAGGCTTTGTCCCGACCACTGACTCAATCTGGGCTAATGTTACACAGCCAATTCATCAACTGATCTGTGAGACTGCCACTCATTAGCGTTCTAATTTTAGACTCGCCGAGGCTTTTTGCAGTTCATGAGTCTTTTTTTCTGAATCCTTCACATGTCTCTCTCTCATAGTTCCCTCTCGGCTCTACCTATCTCTCTGTGTTTCTCATCACTAATTGAATATGTGGGCAAATGTGGTCATGATCAGTTAGTAGCCAGTATCGGATGAGGTGTCTGGTATCCTCAGTAAGCACTCCAGGGTTGTCTTCAGTGTTTGGTTTGTACTCAGCTTATTAGCTTTGCCCTGTTAGTTTTTTTTGTGTGATATTTAGTAGTTGACCCATTGGGCTTAACGGATCACAGTTTATCTGAGATTGGAAATAAGAATCATAAGCTACACTCAATGCCTGTGTCAATAAATGGCTGACGGCTTTTTATAAAGCCTAACAACACTATCCACCATTATAATAGAGAACATCTTGCAATGCAATGCAATTTTGACCCGTGGTGTTTTCAAGTGTTTGTCATTATCTCCTACAGTCTGAGCCTTTTTATGAAGTACATTCCTTTACTCTGGATACTCCGGTCAATTCTTTTATTATTATAAAGTATTTAATCAGAATCCATGGCGTGGGCACACGGAGGTTTGATGTCTCACCAAACCGAAGCTCTCCTCTCTCTCTATTTTGAGCTCATCGAGATATTTTACAAAAGACAAACTGTTGACCAAAACAAGAGAAATCTTTAGTAGCTTCAAAAAGATTAATTTGTGTTTTCCTGCGTTTCAAAATGTATGTTTGATTAATATTTTGCAAGACACATTGTTTTGCGAAAACAATTAGTCACTTAACACATAAGTGAATCACAGAAATTAACAGACTTTACTAAATTAATTATTCTGCAATTATTTTTGCAATCACTGAATGGCTTGTATGGCTTAGTAGGATTAAAACAATGCGAATAATTCAGACGATTTTGGACTACAATAAAGTATTGTATATTTTAACTATCCTCTTAACTGCATCAAACGTACACGCAAGCTTTACAAAACAACATGGAATTAACCTCTGTGAGATTGTTGGTTTCTCCTCGTTGTTGTACCCAGTTAACTATATAAGTAGTAGAGGATTACAGCTCCCAGCTAATTAGCATTCAGCCCTACGAGCTACAAATGAAATGTTTTTGTAGATAATACAGTGCGTGCAGCTACCGTACCTCTGTCATGTTTAAATATTCATGCAAATTGTCAGATTCATCACACACTGTTTCATCTGACTGTATTTCGTGAGACAAAAGACTGTACAACAACAGAAGTTCCCTCGGGCACACAATCTGTTTCCAGCTCGTATACACTGCATTCTGCAGACAGTGGTGCTCCGTGGAAGTGTGTGGGCCATGTCTTTCTTCTGCAAAAACCCAATCCAGCCATCGTCTTTGATTCCAACACAATGCCCCTGCTGCCTGCCTCTGTGCACTGCGTGAGTGTCACTTTCATTTAAAAAAAAAAAATTGACCCTTGTTTTTGCCTGGTGCGGTCGCTAATGGGTCGTTTTTTCAAAGCGTTAAGGATAATCCATTCAACAAGTTCAAAAGAAAGCTTCTGCAGCGGGGGGGGGTGTTGGTTAAGGATTGCTCCACAACACAAAAGTGCAGGGGCGGCAGGTGGTTCTTGGAACAGTTGAACCAGCCTTCACAATCAATTTATGCTTGTTTTCCAATTTTTTGGTCAGATGTGTTGACATGGGAAACAACAACCCGATAAACAGCTATATTCTCCCTGACAGGCCAATGTGGCTGTTCAAAGATGATTAAGTTTACAGTCTCCGTGGATGCCACAAATTCTTTCCGATCTTCGCCCTACAGCATTGGCTGGTTATTTCTTTCTTGGGAACAAAATGATTCACATTGAGGCAGCGCTGGTGGATGTAATTGTTGGAGCAGGGCGTCTTGTGCATGTAATGAGAAAATGTTGTTCAGATCATCGTACGAAAGAAACTCCAGAGTAGAACAGAGGCTTCCTCGACTCGTCCCAAGACAAGAATGGTCCGACACAAAGTGAGATCAGGGCTGTCAGGTATTTTCCTCACACACCTAGAGTCAAAGTAAACACATGTAAGTGAGGCAGTTTCTTCTTCTTCTTCTTTTCCCAGTCTCTAATGCACACATGAAATTCAAAGGCGGAATTAAAGTAGACAACGATACAACAGAAACTCCAGGGACTCTGTACAAGAGCTGAAAACAATATCAGTGTTTCCTCTAGGTTTACATCTTCAGGAGGGGGGAATGGGAAGAGGAGGGGGGGGGGGGGGGGGGGTGTAGTAGGCGGGTAGTCAGTCCGCTGGTGCTCTCCGCTCCGCTGCTGTGAGCGCAGCACACACCTCAGTGTGTAACTGCCATGTATAGTAAAAATACATTTATTCCACACATTTTCAGGAGGGGGGGGAGATAACTTCAGCGGGGGGCCCTGGGGGGTTTTAATGGCGGGGGAAACGCTGAATATGGTGTAGTTAAAAAAAGGTAACATGTAAATTGTCTCAGGGCTATGAAACAGAAAACAGTATTCACTGCACAGTGAAGGTGGTAGAATTTTTTTTAGTTTTCCTACTTTGCAGTGGATATTTAAAATGCCTTTTATTGATATATAGTTCCAGTCAACCCGTCAATATTTTTACTGGTCAGTGGACCGGCCAACGGGAAAGGGGGAAAGGGGGAAAGGGGGAAAGGGGCTCGCTTAAATAAACCAAGCATCTCAATGCAATAATGTTTCTGGTAGTACAAGACACAAAGCGTAGTGTTTCTTAAAAGAGATATGATTGATATGATGATTCTGTCACTCTGAGAACTAACTACAGTCCTTGACAACTGTACTACGCTTAATGTCTTAAATATAGTAAAGTACTTACTTACCTCTACTCTACTAGTGTTGTTTTCCTTGTTTCCGGTGTTATTTTGAAATCCCCTGCCTCCCGTGTCGTTGTCGTTCCTGTGGTGTTCCCATCTTTTCCCCCGTGATCACCAATGTTGTTTGAATCTCGTCATTCTTGCTTTGTTCCCTTGTGTTTCTTCCACCAATCGGCTTCCAAGCCGCCCGAGCGCCCGCCCGCCTGTATATGTCGTTGTCTGATTGGTTTATTGTGTATCGATAGTCCCCTCTTTGGTGTGCCGGCTGTCTATTCCTGTTGTTGTACCATCCGTTGTGCACATGTTTCTGATTTACCCGCTGCTGTTTTATGTCCCTCTGCCTCTTGGATATTTAGTTGCTACTTTAGTGCTCACCCGGCCACTAGGTTTTGTTGATTAAATCCCACTGTGTATCCTCTTTCTACTCCTTGTGTTCGTCTACATTTTGATTCATCCCCATCTGAAAATAATTGTGGCCAAAGCTTAACGTAATACATATCCAGGAATTTGATTGTATAACGGTCTAAAATGTGAGAGGACTGAGAATTAGATGAACAAAAGACAATATAACCAGTCAGTGACTTGACTTCAGGGAACCCGGTTCGACTTGGTTGAAGCATGTGCTCAGGGAAAGCATGGTTTTGCGTAGGAGTTTGATTTGCCCTGATTTCAAACTCGTCTGCAAAACTCTGCTTCTAAAAATAGCAATATATTTCATTGACGTTACAAATAATTGATCCATATCAGTAGTTCATTACATATGAATGAAGTGAGTGGGCTACAGCACGTATGCAGGTCTCATACAGTCCATGAGGATGACTTTGGGTTCACAGGATGGGGTTTTTTTTTGGTGCAGAAACTTATACAGTACTGTGCAGTTTGTCACTCTGTACATGTGGGTTTATTTGTTTATATTACACACGTTGTACCTTCCACAGTATATTGATAAAGGGACATTGTGTCTTTGTTTGGAGCACTTCACGTGGACACTTTCCACTTCCTGTAATTTGATATTTACCTTCTGCGATCAGCTCGAATCTGCACTCTATGTGTGTCAACTCAGCTGCTGCTTTGCCAACTAAATTATTCCACAGATAGCGATATTTTTCATCTCAAAGTGAATAATACGGGGGTTAGCTACTGTATACAGCTGCATGAATTATTCATGTAGGCATTCCTTTGTAGAGATTAAAAACAGAATAAGAATAAGTCATGCCGTAAACTTGCATAAATGGATTTCGGAGGCGCTAATTAACCAGCGAGCCCGTCTAAGGCAAGGCAGCTACCTTAAGTTGCAAGTTGGTCCTCAGAAGTGCCTGCTTAAGCCCAGCTGAGAGCCAGCCAGAGAATAAATTCAAAGGCTTCTGTCCATATATTCTCCACCTCCTCCCCAATATAAAATTCTTCAGATATTCCCTGAAGAACGTGACACAGTGAATCTTCTGCCGGTCTACTGTGCCGCCAAGGAAGTGACAGGGCCTAATTGTGCAGTAAAACACTTAAACATGAACAATTACGTAGAGCTAAAAGCACAATATAAAAGGAAAGGAATGAGAAGAAGATACGAAAAGAGCGAGAGAAAATTACACAGGAAACAAAAAAAATAGCAAAAAACGGAAGAAACAAATGAAGTTTGTGGAGAGCAACATGACAGTAATAGTTCTTTTGACTCAGATTTCGGCACATCGTGCATATTTATCGAGGCATATATATTTATATTTTACATAATACCCTTTTGTGTTCACCAATTGCACAGATCAGTCACGCCTCAGTGCGCACCAACAATTTTCTCCACTCATAAGCCGAACCTTCGTCCTTCAGTGAAAACCAGTAGCGGCGGCAGACTGTTATTAGATGTTTTCCCGCCATATGGTTTGCGAGCTTAATAATTGGCCGGGCCGCGCTACAGAACATTTGGGATAAATTCATGATCTAAACATGCTGCGCTGTTTAACAAACAGCTCTAAAGGACACCGGCCTTCTGTTTACTCTGCTGCAACCCTCCGAGCTCTAAATGGATTAACGACGCCCGGGTTGTCAGTTTAAACGCAGGCGCCGAGGATACTGCCGGTGTGTCCTTGAGCGAGGCACTTAATCTAAGTTGTGTCAGTTAATATCCATCTTCATAAACGCATTATCCACATCGCACAGGTTATGTAAGTCACCCTGGATGAAGCCGGCAGGACCAAACAACGTGACAACAAACAACCCAGTCCAGGGGAATATCACGTGGCTGCTGTGCGGAGCGCGTTGCCTCGTCATTGCTTGGCGTCTCCTATCAAAATGCATTCTGTAAGGGCATAGAGGCTCCTTTTTTTGTGTCTGCCGGGAGAAATAAGTATCCAGTATTTCCTCATCTTCTGTCAATATTCTGGCCTCATGCGGCTGCCTCAGCGTACAGCAAATGTGCCGCACGCAATGAACAGGATCGCTGCGTGTTGCCGACATGCTTGGGGTCTGTTGGCGGCGCTTCCTCAGAGCATCGTGCCTCAGACACTTCTCTGAGTGGGTGGTTTGCTTAGAGTCGGACCCCACATACTCGGGGAGGGGAGCTCGCAGGGTTGCCCAATTAGTGCGGAAAAGTGTGGCAGTGCGTCAGCAGGGAAGTGTGCACCAGAGGAGGCGCTTCATCAATCATCACTCTGGCCTCAGGCCTTGTTCCAGGCCGCTTTCTCTGTCAGGCAGAAGGAGGAAGACGGAGAGGAGAGAATGAGAGTGGTCAGCTAATTCCGGGAGTGACAACTGACTGGCACCGACCCCATTAAAGCCTGTAGCTTTGGCCATCAGTACAGGGCGTGTACTTGTTTTGATCAGTAACTGTATTCATTTAACACGCAAACAAACATTCAGCTTTAGGATTCGATGGAAGTCATGGGAACGGCATATTCTGTTTGGATTTGGATTGGAATTAGGCTTTAATCTAAATGGAGCATTTTCCGATTTAGGATGAGATGTACTGATGTACTGGTTTTGACATTCATCTCAATGGAGGTTAGTTACTCAGGCTTAGTTTGTGACACAGAAGGCTTCTTCCCGGATTACTTCCAGCTCTCTTGTGGTACAGCAGTTATACACAAGGCAATAGTTTGCAGTGATGCATGCCCAAAAGAAAAGCCCACACATCACACCTACTTTCAAACATTGTGAAAGTATGCTCACATATCGACTTTTCTGAAGAAGGCGGTTAAAGGAATGAAAGGGGGCTGTGTGTTTAAATGTTGTATTTTTCAACATATGGAAGAACACAGAATGGTAGCGTGCATGTAAACATATTTGCTGTGTTATATAGTCAGAGGCAGATCAAATGAGGAGATTCATAATATATGCATGTGTAGGGGATAAGGGGTAAGCCACGAAAGAGCAAATCCAACAACTCAGTGACTAATAGAGCCTGTGTGGTCATTGCCTGATATAATGCTATTTAATGCAACAAAGGCTTTAATACCGGTTTCTCCACACCGGTAATACAGTTATTTCGCTATAGTGGGAGCATGTGCGGCTCACGCGGTAGAGTCAGGCGTCCCCAAAAGGGAACCTACAGTTGGCGGTTTGATCCCCAGCTCAGCTGTTTGTTTCCTTTACCAAGACATAGAACGAAAAAACTGCTCCTTGGCTGCTGCCGTCTATAGTGTAACAAATAAGACATCCATGAATTCACTACCAGGGCTGCGTAACTGAGAAAGGGATGAATATGGTAGATCATGGCACAACATTCATATTATTTATTGTGCTGATATCTGTGCTGTTATTGATTGCCAATCACCAAACACTGTGCATCGTGACCTGGCAAGTGCGTTGCAGTAAATCCGTCGTGTGATGACACTCTGCCCCCTCCCTCCTGTAGTCAGCCATGTTCAAACCAACTGCTCCCTACTTGGCTTTCACACTGACACGCCGTGTGACACGGGCTCAGGTTTTTGTCGCGTTTCCAGAAAGAGGTGCTTAAACTCTGTATGCAGGGTATAATGATAATGACATTAATCATCATATAAAATGCCTCTCATTTACTGAGTCTGCTCTCTGCTTTGTCATAGTCTCCACAGTGTCGGCGCCGGCTAATGAAAGCCTAAGAAATCTTCTCTGAATGTTATGATATTTTATCATGTATTAAACCTCTAAAAGCCCCACTACTTTTAAATTCAAATCATGGTTATATTTCCCCTCCCGAGTCCTTTTTATTCATTTCATGCCCTTCGCTGTACACGCTTTCAGATAACCCCTCCTTGGGGAGGTGTACATTGATATCCTACAGGATATAACTAAGGCTGACCTCACAGTGAGACGAAGGTTGTGAGACTCTAGCCACATGATGATGCTTCTACAGTTATGGCTGAGTTCAACCCTTCAAACTACCTGGATGCTAAAATGGGTCATCCTATACTGTAATATCTGGGCCAGGTTTGCAAGCATGACATAGCCTGTGGCTTACTGTCTGACATCCAACCTTCATAAAACACTCATCAACTTTGGCTGAATTGTGTAATTAAGTTTTGGTCCCTCCATTAGAGCAATATTTCATCACTGGAAAATTATCCCCAACAACATTATCTTAATGTTAATGTCCATATGGCATCCGTGACTCTCACTAGCCAGGGCTTTAAAATGTTACTGCATCAATGAAGATATCGCTTCATTAGCGACCAGCAAAATGCTGTGATACCACCATATCACTGAGGCGAGGCAGTTTTCTTTTTCTTTACGTCTTTAAGGTCAGAGGTGAATGTCTCTGGCTGTTTGCAGAGAGCATTACGCCATAGCCGCGTGAGCTCCACGTGGGCCCGTGGGTGAGTACGATGTGCTGGTAATGACCTCTTCTTAAAACCAACAGTCTCAAAAGGAAGGGCTGCCCCACATGCCGTATAGGAGGATTCTGGCTGTCTTGTTAGTGTGTGCTGGCGGGAAATTGAGCTCTTCGCTGTCAAAAGGTGAAACGTTGGAGCTGCACACTAAGCTAAGCCTAAGAAAAATAAAAAAAAGGATGGGGGGGGGGTAGGCGGCAAGCACTACCCAGCTCATGTGTGCGCCCGGGCACATCTGTAATGTGTTTGTGGGTATGTGTGTGTGTATCAGTGCTTGTTTGTGCGAGAGAGAAGGTAGAACGACAGCCCGATCTCCCACAACACTGGTGCTCCATACATCATTAATCGCAGACAGAAAGGAACATCCTGCTGAATCCTTTGAGGGCTAAAAGACCACACCGACCTCTTACGCTACTGTAAGCCCGTGTCTGTGTGTCGGCATGTTTATGTGACTCCGCTAAGCGCAGCGTGTGTTCGGAGAATTTACTACCAACTTGAGGGTTTCTGACCTGTGTGTTTGGTTCAGTGCCACTATGATGGATGACATTGTTATCAGAATCTCGCCTTCAGTATGGAGGCTGTCTTATCTGGCTGTCAAGGTCAGTGGTTACTGGCTCTATGACAGAACGGCAACCTAGTGCGCTTACTGAAATGCACCCTTTATCCCATCGAACATCTATCGTATCAAAGGTCAGGTTCAGTGAGGTGGAAGGAGGAAAGCCTCCATTGGACAAATCTGACTCAAGTCTGAAAAGCTTCTCAAATGTAGCCTACATGGGATTAATTGTGGTCAACATAAACTGAATGAGCCCCTGATTATTCCCTTTAATTATTTATTTATTGAGAAGAAATGCAGCCCTGCGCGTGTGTCTGCATTTCAAAAAAAAGAAACGAGCCCGTGAGCGTTCCAGTCACATGGCGGCTTGGTTACGGCCTGATTGGGACTAATGTTGAGCCAGCGAATTAGCTTCTCCCATTAGTCCGCGGGGAGTTAGTAACAGTTTGCAGGCTTTAATACTAAAATAGACCCACCAGAAATGAGCATATAACATAGTTTAGATGGCAAAACTCACTTATTAAGGATTCACTCAGCTGTGGGATCAAAGGCACCATTACCCCACGTTTAGTCAGACACTTAAAAAATATAAAATGCTGGTGGTTTTCTCTGAAGCTGCTCGGCTTGTATGATTTAAAATCAGTTGAGCATCTGTCAAAACAACCATTAGCAGTTGGCAAAAAGGTCTCGACTTGTAAACATCTAACCAAAATAATCAGGAGGTATTTCTTCGTTTGCCTTAGCCTGCTTCTTTAATACCTCCGGGGGCTTGTTCTCACAGGCGTCTTTCCTCTCTTTTTTTTCCACATTTCTGCACTGTTAGAATTTTCTCAGCTAACCTGCTGATCTCCGTTCGGTTCAATGGCTTCCGGAGGCCCTGCTACAGCTACTTTGAAACTCATGGGCCGATGCGATTATTGTCCATAATTCAGCCGTTTCTATTCTTTTCACTGCCAGGCTGGTTTGCCAGAGCCAGTGTGGCCTCAGCAATCCGACTCCTGCTTCGCCTTCTACTTGGATTTAACGCCGCACTTCCAGAAATTAAAAGATCGTATCAAACACAAATCATCACAAGTCACCTTTTCTACCCCTATGTGTTCACCTTCTATACACCTTTGAACGGCAATATGGACATCACTACAAGAGGAACCAATAAAAGTCGGCTTAAGCTCATCAAGTTGTCTTGCTTTCCATCCAGGTGTAGTGCAACCAGAATTAGTGTTTCTCTCCCTGACTGCACTCTGGGAGGAGTGGACACACACACACACACACACGCACAACAATTTAACGGAGTAGTAACATCATCAAGGACATTTGTGATAAAGTCACAGTGTTTATGTGAAACATATTGTGTTGTATATATATGTGGTGGGATGGGCTAAACAGCGTCCTTGCATGTCTCGCAATGCTTCTTACCAGCTCTCAGTTATTTTGAAACCATTGTGCTCTAAAGCCATGTATTTATTGTACCGAGATGAGGCAGAAATCAGAGTTACAATACAATCAATGCGTGTATCTCTGAGCATGCTATTCTTGGAATACATGGAAGGGGGTGACCCTTGTTAAACTGCCAATGAATGTCCGTTGGAAGCCATTCAGAATCTGTATCATACGTGTTGTGCTCTGTATAATCAGTTTCCACGGTCACAGCGCCTTTTAAAGACTGTCACAGGAAAGACATGTGTGCTGTTAAGGCTAGTTCACGACGTACCCAAACCTCAGGATGATGGAAGCGAAAAGCATCCAGAGTCCTGTTCAGCCACGCTCTGGGAAGCTGTGTGTAAAAATAGAATCCATTAAATCCTGATTTCCACAGTGCTGTTGATATGATTTGCCTCCCAATGTATAGGGTGAGTGCTTGCAATAAGTCTTTGTGAGTATTTTCTCCAATCACACCCTGAAGGCTAGTTAGAATTGCTGCAGGCGCTTACACACTTGCTTCCAGATGTTCAGAGTGCACTGAAGAAGGCCCACAGTAGTTGGATTGTGTTCTAGCGTTTACGTATGATAATCATACTTTGTGCATCTAAAGGTGTCCGGGGCGTCCATCGAGAGCAAGGAAAGTATTCTCTCCCCATCACAACGAAAGCATGTCAGTGGAAAAAAAACCCATTACATTTGTCTTTAGGCGTTTTCCTATTTAACACTGTTCTCCTTAATGGGGTTATTCAGTAAACCTCGCGGGCATCTTCAACTAATTGCATGTTTCATAAACTGATAAGAAAAAATCACACCGGTCCAGGCTCTCAGCCCACTCGTTCTCGCATGTCTATGACCATCTGATTTCAGAGCTTACTGGACTTCACCTCTTTCCATCTATTTTACCTGCAGCCGGAGTGCGATAGTCTTCAAACGGGCCTTGTGTGGGCTACGTTTGGTGCATACAAGACACTCCACTCCATAAACGGGAATGACTTCAATTCACCAAACCAGTAATGTGTTGTGTTTCTTTTCAATGTTTTGATTAGGTGAGCGTGTTGTATCTTGTTCAGAATCATCAGCGCATCCCCTCAAACCCGGCAGAGTACAGTCAGTGTGTGTGTGTGTGTGCATGCTGATTTGCCATGGGCTCATTTGAATGTGTGCGATGCTGGTAATGAGCAGCCAGAGCGGGTGAGGCATGATAATGCCCCAGGAAGGGATGAGATGGATCCTCTGCCGGGAGTTCCTCTTTCACCATTATTATCCTGGGTGCCAACACACTAAACTCCTGGATGCAGCAGCAGTCTACGTGTGGCTTAATGCACCTTTTTTAGCGCTGACATTAATTGTGTTGCTATATCCCTTCACCACTGGCACATGGGTAGAGATTCAGGCCCAAATTAATAAGCTAAACATCATGATGACGGCTAATTTGTTTTTCTGCCAATTTGGCACTGCTGTTGCCCCTGCAAGTAACAATGACTTTATTTAATTGATTGGATGTGCTAAGCAAGAGGAGCAATTTTCGGTTGCATTTCTGATTACTTTTGTCATGAAGAAACGAAGGGAGAGATTAGACATTGATCAGAACTCTGGCATGTTATCCAATTCAACCAAATGTTGATGTGTGCAGCTGGACTTGGATTGTTTTTCGGTATTTTAATAAGTTGGAAGATTATTGCTACTAATGCTAAACTTATTGTATAATTTGGTTTCCTGCTCATTGCCAACGGTTTTTGCCCATCAACACCCCCAAACACACTTGTCTGGAGAATATTTGCAGACAATAAGAGCAATTTCTTGTTCAACACAACAGTACCCTCATTTCGCTCCAACTAATTATGTCCAACAAGGTCATTTGGTTACAGGCAAATGCACAAAAATGACAATGGAGTTTTAGGATAAAGCCCATGCTCACATGCATCTTTTAGATTGCAATTGTATGACTCGTTTGCATATTCTTTTTTTTGTCAGTCATTCATTTCTCAATATTACCAACATGTCTCAAAGTAAATTGAATTGCTGCTTCAGAGAGTTACGCTTTGCACAAAACACCAGACTCAAGGCTTCTAGCTAGAAAGCACACCCATAGGTTTGGAGAGGGGGTTTGGAGAGAAGAAGAACCAACAGAACACATTCTCACCAAAACGTAATTGTCAACGTTATGAATGAGATGTCTGCTCACGTTAGCAAAAAGCAATGCAAATGCGCCTCTTATGCAATTCATGGGTTTCATATGACAGAAGAAGAGGGAGAGCCTGAACACATAAACAAAGTGTTTTGTAAGCTGTGCGATAAACAAGTCAGGACTTAAAATGAAAGCATCACAAATCTGCACTCCCATCTCAAAACCGCCGCCCCAACAAAACCCATTATTCAGCTTCCAGCTCCATCCCCGAAGACCATCGGGACTGAAGCTCCTGTCACAGTGAGCCGAAAAAAACTTAATCATCTGGGTCCTCGCAAAAGCGACACAACATAAGTGTGACAGTCAGCGACGGCGAGACAGTAAAAGAGTCGTTGTAGTAGGAGAGTAGTATTTTGCCCCCCCCCCCCCCCCCTGTGTGAAACGGAGCTTACTGACTATGCATTGTGGCCACTTAAAGGTGCATACGTCTCGATCTCCATCATCTCCTCTGGATTATAGTTTCACACATCATTGTTTTTCTTTAAGCCATATCGTCAGGGAATTTCAATATCAGTCGACCCTAGTTCCTATGGATACTTGTGTTCATGCTATACCCAATGTAAAGCAGATATGAGTGGATCAAGGTGCTTAAAACTGACAAATTGTTTTTCCTTAAAATTTTGCTTTCAAAATGAAAAAGTCTCGAGACAATAGTTTACATATTGAGACACATTTCAACACACCCATACAGAAACAGATATAGAGAAGCAATATGAGTGCAGGCATTGATATTCCACTCCTTTGCATTGGGCAGCATCATTGGTCCAGTTTCTTTACATCTCAGAATACATATCAGCATTTTGACTTCACTATGAGCCTGCATTCATCACCCATCCACGAGGAACAAACAAAATAGGACATGCAGGAAAGCCAGAGTTTACCTTGATAACCCACCAAACACACTTGTTGAGAGGTCACTGGGATGTCACTGAGCAAGTGGAGGAACTAACCGGGTTCTCCCAGAAACCTGCCGATTCTCGGTCTGCACGGCACTGTGTTATCCGACAGTGTCTGAACTTGTCTGTTGATCATTAAACACAAATTGTTTGTCCCGGCTCACCTTGCACGCAGCAGCCACAGCTTTGGATTGTTTGACTCCCTCTTTAAAACTGTACACCAGTATGGACCCTCCCGAAAGAGTTTACGGAGGATCGCTTTTCACCCCGCTGACCACCGCTTCGGCGAGATAAGTGCAACAGGCTTTGAGCGCAGGTAAATAAGTGCCTCTTCAACCCGCGTTGTGCTCCCCTGTTGGTTTTCATCAGTAAGTAACGTTAAGGCTTTTGCTGGCCTTGTCTGCCTCAATCCTTTTCTCTGTGTCCTTAAGACAACCCAGATAGATCCCACACACCCTTTGAGGCGTATTGATGTCTTTAATTGGGGTAATGGTATTTCACTCGCGCTGATGTATTCCTTTGGAGACCTTACAGTGATTAAGGCAATCTCAGAATGGAGTATTTGCTCCATCAATAATAATGACTTACTCAAATCACTGTTATGAATCAGAGACCTTGTTCACGGGCCGAACCCTGAGCTGAGCATAATCCCTTTGCCAAATGGACCGGCGATTAACTAAGGACTTGTTGGTCCCTGCCAGCACACAGGCTCTGCATCACAAGCAGAGGAGCATTCATTGGATTTCTGTATTCATCCGAGCTTCTGCCTCCTCCTCCTCCTCCTCCTCCTCCTCCTCCCATGCTGACGGGTTAGCATGCACGCATATTCACACAAGAAAGATATGAATCCTGAACTATTCATTTGAATAATATACATATACAAGTTTGACACAATGCAGTCAAGAAACGCTGCCAACGTAATTGAAAGTTTAGATTCAAGTACCGATTTAGACCATTAGCTACAGGCAATCCCTCAAACACCTCGCATCTATGCTTCCTAATTCTGATATAAGAAGGTGTCTCGGGGAAAGTGCATCCTAATGTTCCGTGGTGAAAGCAGAATGCTGAAACTGTTCTATACTCTAAACTAACGAGAGTGAGACGTGCGTGTACTGCATGAATGTATCTAACGCAGCGAGACAGAGAGAAAAGGGGACTGTCCTTAAATCAAGCAAGTAAGCACAAAGAGGGCATGTGAAATTCGACTGTGCCTAGCGGGGACTCGTCTTTGGCCGATGTATTTATTCCAATATTTGCAGATGACTGAAAGCAGTTAAGTGCTGTGGCAATTGCTTATTTCCCTTTGTCAGGATGATGAATGTGGTCGCACCTAACGGTCTATGCATGGGTTCCAATGCCCTCTGACAATGAAGGATTGTCCATTTGTGCCATGGACAGAGCGCATCAGAAAGGAGGGTAAAGCGCTCCAGGAAAGCAATAACAAACCCTCTCTTGTTACCGCCGTCGCTTTCGAAGCATTTCATTTTTCATGTCATTTGCAAGTATTGAGGACCTGCCACCGCCTGCCATTTCCCCTGATGAGAACAAAACTATACAGATTTCATCCATTTTTGCTAAATATCAGCCCTTTAAACAATGTAGTATGTAGCATAACGAAATAATCAAAATGTCATCAATGGCCTGTAAGGTGTCATTAATATACAATTTAAAGGATATTTCATTCATCCTTCCGAATTCTAAATTTGCATCAATCGCCTATATTTCCTATATTCACAGTTTTTATCTAGCTTTTATCTTTTTTGGGGGGGTTTAAAAGGGATTTTTGAGGTGCTTTTTACTAGTCTATACTGACTCATATAACCAACTTTCAAGACACCCAAACATTCCCCAAAGCTCTTTCAACATCAACATAACATGAACATACATTATGAGAAGCAAAGATGACACTTGAAAGGGCTGCCAGTTATTGAATGAATGCGAATACAATAGAAAACAGTAAAAAGAGCAATTTCAATATGTGCTTTTATTTTTGTACTGGACACAATCGCCTTGAAAAATTTCCAGTGTCTGTCGGTAGAAGACTTGGTGACATGTGTGCAGGGGCACAATGATGTGGCTTCTAGAAAGCTGCATTGACAGATTCACTGTAAGAAACTGTAAAATAAAACCACAAAAAATGAGGAAAGATCAATGGGATACTTTTAGGAAAGCGTTTCAGAGGATGTCAAGTAGTTGGTTTTCTATTAAAAAAAAAGAAAGATATATCATTTCCTTTGTTCTGCATGCATTTGCTTTCAAGGTTTTTTGATCAAAGTCAAGGGGTGTACATATTTCAAGTGAATGGAATTGCGTACCAAAGCTGTGAACAAAACCGATCCCTCCAGAGCTTGAAATACCTGATTAAAAGATTCATTGAAAACAAGGCGAAAAGCCAACTTTTTAATCCTTCTAAAAGGCTACGGGGAGAATTCCAAGAGGAAGTAGTTATTGGTACAGATAATCAATAAAAATACAAAACATACTACAATGCTCCATGCTGGTGACAATGGCTGTGCAAAAAGTGCATTTCAGTTGGGCGTGTTCTCAGCTGAGTGACACCATTTGAAGTAGTTCAATAGCAATATCCGCTGACTCATCAATGTTATCTGCGTATTAGACTATCCAGGTAGTACACAGCAAGTTGTATTTTTGGCTCTATTTTCATGAGTATTGCAATACATTGAAATATCGGGTGGGAGGGGGGGGGGTTGTTATAGGGAGATTCGTGACTGGATGGTCCGTTCCTTCCAATGGGATCCCCCCCATCTGTCCTACACCTTTGTGCTCCGACCCATTCGCTTCAGAAAACAGATCGTTCCTATGAGCCAAGCGGACGTGGCCACCCGTGAGCGCAGCCCACCCCCGACCTCCGACTCAGCGTCCTTCACCCCCCCCCCCGCGCACTGCAGAACTGTCACTTGGGCGCCGAGTGTTGTGGGTAAACTGTTGGGCGGCCGAATGCCCAACCAGACACAAACGGCACTGATGAACGGCATCACCTCACAAACACACAGTTCAGAGCACAAACAAATGGGGCAGCGGAGTGGACCAGAATAATGATGAGACCATTGAGAAAAGGGACCCTTTAAAGTGAGCCGTTAATCAGAGATATTCAAATACGTCTTCATTCATGAAATCTCCCTTGATCTTTTCGTCGTATGAAAGTCTCCGCGGGCACTTTTCTCCCGTTTAACCTTGTGCGCATCTCGTTCCCACCTCAATGAAACATCACACTCTTTTAAAGCCACAGCGTGTTGACCCACTTTTTACAATTCATCCGTCATTAATTCATCCGTCATTGATAGCTGATGTGAAACTCTTGGTGTGTGTGTGAAGAATTGTCTGTGCGAGAAGACTTGAGAAAGGAGAGAGGAAGGTTGACAAAGAGAGAGAGAGAGAGAGAGAGAGAGAGGGGGGGGGGGGATTAGGAGGACCTGAGCACAGATGGTTCTGGGAGGCAGATGTCCCCGCTGAGCTGTTCAGGGTAGTCCCTGCCAGCTCGGAATCTGCAACACAAGTATGCCGAGCAAGTAGGCTACCTCAGAACGGGTGGCTAGATTTGGGGAAGCAGATGCTAAAAAACGCACTGCACGCTCGGAAGTGTCACTAGTACAGTACCAGTACATCACTGAAGAATGAACAAAACAACAGAACATGCGCAGAAAAAAAGAGGAAGGGCAGAAAAAAACCTTTGGGAGGATACAATTGTATGTTGTGTTTTGTGTTTTGAGCAAGTCGGCATTTTAATAAAGCACCCAGCTCTGGCATTATGGCTGCTTCTTAAATAAATGAAGTAGAGCACTGAGGATTCGTGTGAACTTCACCTCCTACTGGCTGTAATGGTACAGTGATAATGAAATCGCTCTTCGGTTGGAGTTACGTGTGAGGCCAGCTGGTCTTCATCAACTCTCGGTGGACACACTGCGTCGTTCTCTGTGGTCCGACGGGCTTTCGCTGTCACTGCTCCTGTTGTGCGCTCCGCTCCTTCTGGCCAAACATAACAGCTTGTTATGATGGATTCTTTTTCCCCCCTCACCTCTCTAACTCCAGTTTCTGGTTTCTGACCATACTTGGTGTCCAAGGCTTCCCACGCCTTGGCTTTCTGCTCGTCTGCCGTGATGTGGTCTTCGAGGAAACCAAAGGATTACTGGGTTTATCGCGGAAAACAATGAATTTATTCATTCCAATGGGAACTAGTCGTTGGTGTCCTCTGATGAATGTGCCCCTAACCTGTTCAAGAGAGAAACCCCCACCATAAGTTATGTGGTGTCGTTCTCTATCGACACATGACATCGTATTGAATTATAATTAAAAAGGCTTCCTGCGGCCCAGCGATAGAATATCACTCTGATCCCGTGTGCGCTTGTCTGGAGTTTGTCAACCACCCACTGCTTGCCTCAGTTTGATCTCTTTGGTCTTTAATACACAGCAGAAATGCAGTTATATGCCATATTTATATTCTCCTCTCCTTTCCGGTTATTGCCTATAATCTCCCGTGCTTATGGGAAGAAGGACAGACTTGTATTCATGGTGAATGTCAAATGCCAGTCAGTCATCACAGGCTCACAATTGGTGCATTAATAAGAAATGGCAGAGACGTGCGGCTGTCAATTTCTCGGTGGCCATCAGTTGAGATTTGAGGATGACTCAAACGTTCCTCCTCGTGTGACATGTTTTAGAACTATCCGAAACCGACTCGCTGAGATGACAGTCTCTCTTCAAGTCGGAGCCGCGGGGAAGTGGCAGTGTGCAGTGTCAGGCCGTCACTCGGCAAGGACGAGTTAATTCCATCCCGTAGATGCGTTGTTGGTGGTCTCCGCATCCACGAGTAATTACAGTCACTTGAAAAAAAAAAGAAACTCGAGGGACAAAGCTGTTGGCTGTTTAGTTTGCTATTCTGTGCTGCTCGGACATATTCGTGATACATACGACCCACCAGGCTGCACTTACAAGGCTCTAACATCCCGTTCATCGCAGGGGTGGAAAGGCCAAAACTCTGTTTTGAATGACAGATCTCGGGAAACGAGGAATTTATTCCGAAAAGTCATGAATGGACAGACGGGCCTTTAAGGCTCTACTCGGTGTAACCGATCGCTTCAGAAAAAGGCAGTAAATATAATTCAAAATCAATGATATTTGAAAAAGAAATGTTTGTAATTTAAGTAAAAAAAATACCAATGAAAGTTCTTTTAGTTGTGGGTATAGGTTGTTTAGAGCATGTTTTACACAGTCACACAGTCTCTTTGTGCAGTGTTGGAACAACCACATGCCCCGTACAGACCAACTGCTCTCTGTGCACCGCTGTCATTCATCACGCCACTTGGCTCACTCTCCCTCCGCTGCAGAGGAACTCAGGGCCCGTTTACATTTCAAAAGTTGAGTGTGTTTCTGGAATAAGAAGTGCTTGCTACGAAGAAGTGGATTTGTTTTATTCAAGAAATCCGACAGTTCCACCGTCAGGATGCTCGGAGCGGACTGAGATAACTGCAGTGATTTAGGAGTGTTTTAAGCCCCAAGCATGTTACGCTTTCATGGAAGCGACTCAGACTAATTCATCTCCTAAGTGTTTGCCGCTGCGAGTCGATGCTACAGGAAGTTCAAATGTGAATTGTTTACCAGTGAATCTTTTTTAGATGGCTGGAGGTAAGAATAATTGATGGCGTTCAGGTCACCGCGTGCAGTGAACGTGACAGTGGTCAACGTCGTGGTCCGATGGCGTGTTCATAGAGGGATTGAATTACTATACTGTATCGTTTTAACGGAAGCGCTGTGAGGCTCAAACGGGACATTTAGTGCTATCGAGCCCTGCGGCGGATTCCGTTTCCATGTGAATATGTAACACACAGCTCATTCACAATTTTATAAAGGGAGGGGGCAGGAAATAACTGGGGTGGAAAAATGCTGGCCTATTATCCCTCAACAAAGGCTACTGTTCATCGGCCCTCAATTTTTGATTCAACCCCTAATTTGTGGGCCCCAATAATTGCCATTCACTGGAAGTTGGTATCAATTCAGGAAGGAAAACAAATTCCGGAGATTACTGTTGTGCAGCTTTGACCTCCCTTATGAACATGAATTAGGAAGACTGCTTGGGATCTATGGTGACATTTGAAATATGTGAGAGGACAAAGTAACTTTTGGTCACACAAGAGAGCTGTCTTTTTTTCTTGTTATACATCGTGGGGGGCTTTGAATCCGCTGCGCGCTCGCATGCGAAGAGAGAGAAGAAAAAAAAAATCATTTGAGCACGGGTGTGTCGCCCTTTGGATTCACTGGAAGTGAGAATGGCAAGTGCACCTTGAGGGGACACCAAGTCGGAGGGGACCCGGTTTGTTGTTCTAACATTTGGTTTTAATATGTGGTCGGGGGTCCTTTCTCGCTGCTGCCTCTCAGTGTCATTTCATACAAAAATGTTACTGCAATGGAAAAGAAAAAAAACATTTAGAATATAAATCAACTCTTAAGCCTCCACACTTGAGGTGAGATTTTGGAGTTTCCACCAGCTTTGAGAGCGTTTGCACGCTGCTCTCTGTGTCTTGTGTTGTTGGGTGTTGGATCTGTGTGGATTATAGCTGGAAGGCTTCAGATGTGTCCCACCGGCCACAGTCGACAGGATTATTTTAGGGATTAAGAGGATGGTGCTCCATACCTCGGCTGCACAGCAGCACGGTTTGTCCTCGTTCTCCCACGAGTCTCACAACACCTCTGGAAATCTCTATAATACTTGACCACCCGTAACGAGACACAACCCCCCCCCCCCCCCCTCCACAGGGTTATTTGAGTGATGGACATTCCTGGTAGATGCACAACAACAGCAAATCCTCACAAATTAAGAACACAGCTGCCGGGTGTTTTTTCTCTCCTTCCAATGCAGAAAGAGTGCAGAGTGGTGGGTCTTGGGAGCGCACGGACTGCGAAGGCGTCTCCCAGCGCACCTGCCATCCCGGTCCACGCGCGCACAGGAGCATGAAGTGCAAAAAGGACTGGGTGATGGTGGGGAATATGATTAAATCCGTGTGATCTCCCGTTTCATCTCTCGTGGAACAACCGAGCCAAAGACCGGGGGACGCCTGATCACAGCGGCTCATGAATGAGGCATCGGCTACTCTGGGATCCAGGTCGCCGGCTGCGTTGTTGACGTCGTGTGTAACGGCCCTGAGCTCTCGAGCGACATTTCTCAAATCAGAGGCTTATCAACTTAGCTGTGCCGCTGCCTTCAGACGATTGCAGGGATTTAATGAAGTGACGGAGGAACTGTTCATATTCTACAACGCATCTGTGGACTACATATACATATCACAGATTCACAGGGCTGTGAACATAATAACGCTTATTTATTGTAATCGGGATCTTTTTGTCTAATCCTACGATAAGGGCTGTTTAGTTTAGTTGGTTTCAAGTGTTATCCATGGTCCGTTTTTTGTAATAAGCAAGTCATTGTAAGCAAAAATGCACAAAAGAATAAATAATAGTTTCATCTTCTTTAATGTAAAAAGATTGGGATTGGCTGACGACTAATCAAGTGTCAAGTAATCGAAAGATACTTTTAATCATAAAAATAATAAAGCCGAGCAGCAAAGAAATAATTTAAAAAAAGCAAACGCTACAGCTGAACCGACCTGGGACTCTCACACACTGATCACACTTTGCCGCCTTTCGCTAGTCCTTCTCCATCCAGCCATTCAGTGTGAAATGCATTTTCTCATTTGAGGATTCAGTGGACAGTTGCGCTCTGCTGAGGGCACTGAGTCGTTGTAAAGGTTGTCGAGCTTACAGTGCGGCGACTGTCATTACAGCACCTCTCCCCCTCTATGTGTGAAACGGCTGAAAATGGGAGGAAACAGCCGTCCACACGTTTAAAGGCTTTTCCTCTTGCAATCTTCATGGCTGCATCACTGCCTCTCATTATCCTCTTCAATACCCTCGTCTCATTCACGCCAGTTAAGTGGGCGCCGCCATTAGCAGGAAACACAAAAGCATTGTCTCTTAGCAGATGTTCCCCTACAATACAACGGCGCCGCGCACACGCTCATTTTCTGACGTTTTCCGGTTCAGCACGAACTGGTAAATGAAATATTCCAGGTGGTTGTCCCCGGTGCTGTAGTTTGATTCACACTTGAGTGATTAAGTACCATTCAGCATGCTGCAGGACAGAAGTGATCCACGGCTTACGGTTTTGATAGAGTTGAGTGTCGAGTGTTTCTTTTTGGGAACAATCACGGATGTGATCATCCGTGTCACACAAGCTGTGATTACTTTACCTCCCTATAATGTGATGCTTTTTCAAATTATGCAATGTATCCGCTTATTGTGAGCCGGTATTGATTCTTGCAGTGACGTCTGCAGGGCTTGGCCTTCGGTTGCCATAGAAACAATGAACTCTGTGTCACCCTGTCATCTTGTGCAGAAGTTCTGTCAAGTTGCAATTTGTACGGCACAAGAAATTGCCCTTAGGCACGCTTAAAATGCCAATTAAATGTAGCTGTCTTTTTCATTCATAGCTGCACAGATCAATAATGTTATTAATAATGAATTAAGAACTTATCTGGTGTGAAATTGGTCGCTTAGGGTGAGGAATGCAGACAATGATCTGCTGCCATCAGCGCAATGGAGCCGTTCAACTTTTCAACACTATGGTTCAGTGTGACCCCTCTATCAACCTCTTGGCTCTCAGGATGCTAATTCTAATCCATGTCTGATGGATGAACACCACAACCAATTCATGAAATTAATAATTAAAAAGAAATGCATCCAAACGTTTATGGCTGTTTTCTTCTACCAATGATAGAAGAAATGCATTTGGACAAATCACAACAATAGAAAGAGACAAATAGAAAACAATGTCAAAACTAAGAATAATCTCTTCTAATGTACGCATTAGGGAAAATAGGTACAGTTTTATAGCTGCACCAACATGGGTTACATGGCTTGCTGTTACTATAACTGTTACATAACAACAGATCTCAGACCACAGGGACCTATGACAGCGATAAAAACTGTAAAACATGGCTATATGTTTGCAAGTTGAGATCTGGGGAGTTAGTACCATGACGAAATATTTACAAGAAGGGAATGTAGTAAACAATTTTGTGAAGCAAATAATAATCAGGGTCAGAATGATGCTCTGATGTTTGACTAAACGGATTATGATCTGCTTCTCTTACCAGCTGCTGCCGCACTGCAATTATTAGTTTATCATCATTCTCTATTCATGTGAGGTGCTCAAACAACAGTTTATCACTTTCCCACTATGCACATTGTGCCTAATCACTGCGCTTTGAATTGAACTGTAAATTGTGAGCCAAAACATGAGAAAAGAAGTGAGCGAGTTTCCTCTGCAGTCACTCGTCAGAAGCAGGGAAAAATAGAAGTATCAATTAGTCCATGTTTTAGATGTCAAATGTGTTCAGAGTAGCTGCTGTGAGGTCTGTGCAATAATTACCTCTGCTTTGTATAAACCATGGGAAGTCTGCATCCTGGTGGGCTGCCACAGAAAAGGGGCTTGATGAAAGCAAAGCCCACCTTAGGTGTCAGTGTTCTGCTGCTACGCCTGACTGAGGCACCAAAGGGAAATGTGGCAGAAGAAAGACCTAGCTGATAACATGGCTCTGCTGTGGTTTTTGAGTTTATGCTCAAGGTTTTAGCATATGATTAGCATGTTTGTAACGCTTTTTTTCCCTTTTTTTCTCAAGTGTACTCAAACATGAAAAGAGAAAAAACATTTTTTTCCTCCTAAATAAAGTGGAAAAACCACACATTCATACTAAATCCAACTACTTTAAGTAGAACGGAGGAACGTAATTGGTAAAAACGTTGCTTTACACTGAAGCAGGATCAGTTCATCCGTAATTCTGACGAGAAGGTAAACAGTCCGAGCTCAATTATCCTGGTGATCTCGCTCCTCTCCATCTAGAGAAACACAAGCAAGATGAGGATTTATTTGAACGGATTCTCTGTCATAATCCGCAGGCTACATACTCGACTAAACCCCTATTGAATTTGCAGGGATTGCAGGCATATTGAGTTGAAATAACAGATTTTTATTCAATTTATTTGGAAAGTCTATTATCACAAATCACAAATTGTCTCAGAGGGATTTCTCATCTGACGGCTTTACCATGATGTGATACCTCACGAACGCCTGGAGGGGATTTGATCAAATTTGGCACAAACGCCTGCCTGGACTCAAGGGCGAATCCATTTAGGAGGTCAAAGGTCAATGTCGCTGAGAACAAACATCTGTCTCATTCTGGTGGATACAATTATACACCTTGAGCAGGTTTCTTCAAATTTGGCACAAACGTCAAACTGCAAAGAGAGGCTGAACTGGTTAGAATTTGGTTATTAAAGCTCATAGTGTCCTCATACCAGATGATGCGGTTGTAACCCAACGTTCATATTGTGAAGGCTAAAATTAAGTTAAGTTACGACATCTTGGCGTCAATCATACACCGCAGGGCGGCAATTGCAGTTCACCACTGCTTTGTATTTTCAGCCTCTATTCTCTCCACTCCACCCTTCACAAGTCTGCCTCATGTCAGACTTGTGATGGGTAGTTGTTCCTATAAGAACAAAGCAACAAAGGAATCAGCCACAGTAAACAACAACACCTCAGACAATGTGTGAATGTAAAAATGTCCTGTTTTGACACAGCTTTGTGAAGAGGTGCGTAGATACAGACATCTGTACCACTACTTGGTATGAAATCACAAAAATACCAAAATAAAAATAATGGTTTCAGAAAAGAGAGTGCAAAGACATACAAAGTGAAGGAGCATAAAGGATGGATTCTTCTGACTTGAAGGAAAAGGCCAAAAGTCCAATGTTGTCCAGGCGAAGTGTCCTTCCTCCGTACATCTGGCCCAGCGGCTTTGTAAATCCCAAGTACGTCCTCACAAGGTTGCCGTTAAAGGGACCTTTTTTCACAGCCTCGGATCCCTTTTTGAAACAGTTATCTTTTTTAAACAGCCACCTCTAAGCCTACATGGAGTGAATATTTAATTCTGGACGCAATTAAAGTGTGAGAAAACAGAGAAATCAATAGCACCGGAGAAACCCTTTTCTTTTTTTGGTTACCGTGGTACAAGGGGGCTGTAGTGATGAAAGCCCGGCAAGTTGTTGACAAGTTGTTCACATCGGTGGCGGAGCAGAGTTGCATTGTGCATTAATTAACTCTGCAATCTCAGCGGTCCCACTAAAGTGTCTTAAATTATTAGTTACCCGAGGCCCTCATTGGCTGAGGTAGGTCTCGAGCCTCTGTACTCTTTAAAGCTGTTTCCCTCAAAGGCAGAGAAGGCTTTTCAAATTAGCTGCATCATTCATGCCATTTTAATACATTTTTACATTTTACAAGGTCAAGTTTTTAAAATCACAGGCGCTACATGCTTGCCGTGAGGCTCCTTCAACAGGTCTCGACTGAGGGGCCAAAAGCGAGCGGCCAGTGTGGAACGTCCACTGCTTTCTTTGATCCACTACCTCTGTGGCAGCTTCTTTCCTAAGGGGAAACCGGCCCGTTGCTGGACCATTGTCCCACAGCCGCTTTCCTGTCACACATTTCCCTGGCACAGCGGGTAAAGAGCTCGGTGGCGAATGCCAAAGTGATTTCCTCGGTGGCTTTAGTACTGGTGCTGGACGTCGGCGCGGCAGCTTGACAACAGCTGAAAAGGGACAAACTTGATTGCCTCTTTTCCTACTCATTATTACAGTATTTGTCACACAATATGATGGGATTTCTTTTTCGTCTAGACTTTTGACAGTGCCGGAGGTTGGGGGTGTAATTAAAGCAAGTAGCTTCTACTGACTTTGTTGAGTCTAATCCTAGAATACGGCCTTTTTTTCTTTTTTTTTAGAGCCAAGGATGTTTGATTATCTGTGGTTGGTCCATGTAGCCATGAGTTGTAATTGTGAAGTGAACAATATAACCGCTATAATGAATAAAAAATGTATTTATGGTTAGTCTGCTTTATCCTGCACTGGGTTTTTTTTCTTTGCAATTTTGGTCGGACATAACGATAACTTTTAACAGACTAAAAGGTTTTCGGGGGTCGCAGGTTAAACGCAGTTGAAAGTAGGTTAATCAACAAGAACCGTTCTGAAAGATAAACATAGTTAAAAGTGGAGCACAGTCATTTCTTGCATTGTATTCAACTAAAACACTTTTTCAATAATGAAAAAGTGTTTTAGTTGTTGTTGTGAAAGTTCTTAAATATAGATCTGTTTGCTCAACTACACCTTTTGTGTCATTTAGAAGATCCAACAACAAAAGAGCAGCTGAAGAATTAAACAGCCGTGGCTGGTCTTTGAATCACACGGTGATTTCCGTACTTCATGACTCGTTATTAATCGTTTGTACCCATAACTGAAATTTGCTACTTACCATGCTCCGCACTGTGGCCTTGGAACACAAAACAAAATCTATGTCATTTAAGAAAGCACAATCCTGTGCTAACAGAAGTAATGTCCTCCCAGAGACTGAGGGGAGAGAGTTGGCGACAATATCTCTATTCAGGTCAGCAAACAAAGACAATCCCACAACCTCAAGCTCACTCCTTTTTTGCCAAAGCATTTGATGGCTTATTTGATGAAGTTGCACTTTCTGGTTTCTGGTTCTTCTGGGTTTGTATCCTTATGGTTGAAATGCACCCATTGAAAGTTGCTTTGGATAAAAGCGTCAGCTAAAAGACATGTCATGTCATGTAATGTAATGTATTTGTCCTGATCTGACTGTGATGTCTCCTGTCACTGTAGGTGCTACCTATTGGATGGAATCTCTAAAGGAGCCTGGCTGAACCGCTCCGGCATCATATTCGCAGGGAACGACAAGTGGTCCGTGGACCCACGTGTCTCCATTGTGTCCAGCGTTGGGGATAAACACGAGTACAGCCTTCAGATTCAGAAAGTGGACGTATCTGACGACGGCCAGTACACGTGCTCCATTCAGAGTGAGCGCAACCCACGGCCAAAGATCCTCAACCTGATTGTAAAAGGTACGTGCGTGCACAGTAGGTTGTGGTTCTCTACAGACACTTGTCAGTCTGTAAGTGAACAAGTAATAAACATATATATATATATAGAGAATATAGTATTCTCTGGCTTACTATCAGCAAACTTTGTGACGTTGCTACTTATTGCACGGTCCATTAAGTTAACATACCGTCTCGTTGGTCTTTTTCCATCCGGCACCGTCAGTCATTGTCTTCTAGTTGCAGTGAAAACAAGAGCACAAGCTGTTTCTGTATGAAATGATGAAACTAAATCTTTTACAGCAGATAACTTGCTGGAGGCAAACTGATATTGCAGCGTCTGAGGCCTGTGGGCATTGCAACGCGACGAAAAAGCGTGTTGGTTTAGATGACCGAAGGCAGACTATGTAGCTTTAATCAAGCTTATCTGGGGTTTGGTCACAGCAGGTAACAAATAAGATGTGAATCTGAGGGATTTGGTATAGTTATTGATGTGCTATGTGTGTCGTCGCTTTGGCGGTAAAGCTTTGGATTTCAGCCCTCGACATAATGAAGTTAAACTGCGCATTTGAGAGGCTGTTCAAATTGGGCTTCATCTTGCAAATCTCTGTGTTTAACAAGGTCAATAGGTGTATTTGGGTTTCATGGGACATTAAGAAGGCTGTTGTGGGCACAGAGAGCTAATCGACAACAGCATCTCAATCGTGGGGATAAGAGGCTGGCGGCAGAGTTTGTATGCGGGTACCTCTGACTGACAATTAGCAGCCTCTGTAAAAACCCATCTTCCATCTTCCATGTGCCATATTTATTTAATCGTTTGATGCAAATGTTCCACTTGGCTTTACACTTGTTTGGGCTGTTAACACCCCTGTTGTATCCTTGATCAGTTATCAGATCTAAACATATGCATACCAAGTGATTCTCATTCGGTTCAAACCACGGTAAGGATTTCAAAGGAACATATTGTTGGAATTTGCATACTTTCACACAGACAGCATCGTATTTATAGAAGAGTTAAGGGTCAGACTAACTGCTCGCAGAAGTGTGATATGGGAAATATGTTAGTGGAAACCGCTCTCCAGCTGGTATTGCAGTTATAACATATGGACTTGGTGTAGGAAAATGATTCAGTTTGTTTTGTTTGTTTTAAAACACCAACTTTAGACCCTGGAACAGAAGCAGAAGGAAGGAAAAAGACACATCGATACACAAACATCCTGGAAAGGGTTTTAGAAAACTGTTATCCTGCGAGGTTGCAGATTTCATTAGGGATGAACACAGTTGTCAAAACAAATCATCATTTACATCCTCAGGTGTTCACACCTGTTATGAAAAACAGAAAGAAAAAAAAATGAAGGCGGGGGGGGCCCTCAGCGCCGCTTGTTCCTCCGCATTTTGTAAGTGGCCGGCTATCGCGTGTCAACCACCAACGTCTAACGATGTACGCCGCAGGGTGTTGGATGGCGCTGTGGTCTTGTGATGCTCAGAGTGCAGCCCACCTTCCTCCCCTCATAGGAGGTGAGGTTAGCAATCCTGTGCGCTTGTCAGAGGGTCACAGGATTCAAAACGCTGGTTCAGTAAGGCGCTGAATGTTTTATAGGTTTGTTGTTGTAGATGCACATTAGCTCAGTGCCTAAAAATAGCAAATGCCAATTTGCATTTCCAGTTACAGTGCATAGCCGAAAGGTCAGAGGGGCCATCTCTTCAACTGCCGGTGTCAATCATTATACATCTTGTTAATGATGCCTCAAGCAAGAACAGTTTTCTTTCTCTAGTTTTATTGAACTTTTTTGCAGGGAAGTCATTTGAAACAATGAATGGAAAAAGCAACTTAAGATTGTATCACGTTTAACAAAGATACATCAAGGAGAAGGTCTGTAAAACAAAGCAAAACAAAACAACCGATAGCCTTAGTTTAGGGTGTTTACTGTCACGGTTTGGCTTCGCTTCCTGTTTTAGTTTGAAGTTTCATGTCTCTTGTGGTCCTGGGTTAACTTCACTTCCTGCCTTGTCTTGTGATTGCGTGATTGATTCCACCTGTGTCCAATCACCTGCACCTCCCTTGTGTATTTAAGCCCTGTGTGCCAGTTGTCCTTTGTCGCGTCATTGTCCATGTCAGTCCTCGTTGGTGCACGTTCTGCTTGAGTTTTGTTTGAATAAATAGCACTTTGTCGGAAGACCCTGCGTCTGAGTCCTGCCTGCCTGCCTGCCTTCAACCTGCACCAGCCGATCGTGACAGAATGACGCGACCAAGGAAGGACTCAGCAGGGTTTTACCCTAATGATAAATATTTGGGAACTCGCCTTGCGTTTGGGGGACCACGGAGCATGCAGCAGGCTGCCCGGCGAAACACCGGCATGCCAGCGGACTCCTGGAGCGACCTGGGGCCTGACTACCTCGACGTAAGAAGCCCATTTTTTCAATGGAAGACTAATGTCGTTGTTGGCCCCAGGAGCTACCAGGAGGAATGCTTCAGGCTCCGGGACCTCCTCAATCCGAGGAGAAGGAGCCGACGAACCCCCGCAGTCCCGGCTCCCGACTCGGCCCCCAGATATCCGTTCCAGCCTGAGCGGGCCCCAAGACGCCCGTTTCAGCCTGAGCGGGCCCCAAGACGCCCGTTTCAGCCTGAGCGGGCCCCAAGACGCCCGTTCCAGCCTGAGCGGGCCCCAAGACGCCCGTTCCAGCCTGAGCGGGCCCCAAGACTCCCGTCTCCGCCCGTTCCGGCCCCCAGAGTCCAGTCTCCGCCCGTTCCGGCCCCCAGAGTCCAGTCTCCGCCCGTTCCGGCCCCCAGAGTCCAGTCTCCGCCCGTTCCGGCCCCCAGAGTCCAGTCTCCGCCCGTTCCGGCCCCCAGAGTCCAGTCTCCGCCCGTTCCGGCCCCCAGAGTCCAGTCTCCGCCCGTTCCGGCCCCCAGAGTCCAGTCTCCGCCCGTTCCGGCCCCCAGAGTCCAGTCTCCGCCCGTTCCGGCCCCCAGAGTCCAGTCTCCGCCCGTTCCGGCCCCCAGAGTCCAGTCTCCGCCCGTTCCGGCCCCCAGAGTCCAGTCTCCGCCCGTTCCGGCCCCCAGAGTCCAGTCTCCGCCCGTTCCGGCCCCCAGAGTCCAGTCTCCGCCCGTTCCGGCCCCCAGAGTCCAGTCTCCGCCCGTTCCGGCCCCCAGAGTCCAGTCTCCGCCCGTTCCGGCCCCCAGAGTCCAGTCTCCGCCCGTTCCGGCCCCCAGAGTCCAGTCTCCGCCCGTTCCGGCCCCCAGAGTCCAGTCTCCGCCCGTTCCGGCCCCCAGAGTCCAGTCTCCGCCCGTTCCGGCCCCCAGAGTCCAGTCTCCGCCCGTTCCGGCCCCCAGAGTCCAGTCTCCGCCCGTTCCGGCCCCCAGAGTCCAGTCTCCGCCCGTTCCGGCCCCCAGAGTCCAGTCTCCGCCCGTTCCGGCCCCCAGAGTCCAGTCTCCTGGCCCGTCCCCACGGCCCCTGATCGTGCCCCCTCCCTCCCATCCCTTGGTCCTCTCCCCCCCACCCCTGGGGGCCGTCTGGGATCCGGCCCTTGAGGGGGGGGTGGGGTCAGGGGTTGGGCCGCCGCACTGCTCGGCGCCCCCCGCCACGACGACGCCGGAGCCGCACTGCTCGGCGCCCCCCTCCACGACGACGCCGGAGCCGCACTGCTCGGCGCCCCCCTCCACGACGACGCCGCAGCCGCACAGCTCGGCGCCCCCCGCCACGACGACGCCGCAGCCGCACTGCTCGGCGCCCCCCGCCACGACGACGCCGGAGCCGCACTGCTCGGCGCCCCCCGCCACGACGACGCCGGAGCCGCACTGCTCGGCGCCCCCCGCCACGACGACGCCGGAGCCGCACAGCTCGGCGCCCCCCGCCACGACGACGCCGGAGCCGCACAGCTCGGCGCCCCCCGCCACGACGACGCCGGAGCCGCACAGCTCGGCGCCCCAAGCCACGACGACGCCGGAGCCGCACTGCTCGGCGCCCCCCGCCACGACGCACGGCCGCCGACCCGGCAGACCCCCCGAGACCCTGAGGCCCGGCCGCCGGCCCGGCAGACCCCCCGAGACCCTGAGGCCCGGCCGCCGACCCGGCAGACCCCCCGAGACCCGGAGGCCCGGCCGCCAACCCGGCAGACCCCCCGAGACCCGGAGGCCCGGCCGCCAACCCGGCAGACCCCCCGAGACCCGGAGGCCCGGCCGCCAACCCGGCAGACCCCCCCGAGACCCCGAGGCCCGGCCGCCGACCCGGCAGACCCCCCGAGACCCCGAGGCCCGGTCGCCGACCCGGCAGACCCCCTGAGCACCCCACGCCTGGCCGCCGCCCCGGCAGGCCGCCGGACCTTAGCTGTCGGGTCCCCACCCTCCCTCCCCTTGTCTGATTTTTTTCCGGTTCTGCTCCCCTTTAGGACCGTCTGGAATTCGGTCCTTGAGGGGGGGGTTCTGTCACGGTTTGGCTTCGCTTCCTGTTTTAGTTTGAAGTTTCATGTCTCTTGTGGTCCTGGGTTAACTTCACTTCCTGCCTTGTCTTGTGATTGCGTGATTGATTCCACCTGTGTCCAATCACCTGCACCTCCCTTGTGTATTTAAGCCCTGTGTGCCAGTTGTCCTTTGTCGCGTCATTGTCCATGTCAGTCCTCGTTGGTGCACGTTCTGCTTGAGTTTTGTTTGAATAAATAGCACTTTGTCGGAAGACCCTGCGTCTGAGTCCTGCCTGCCTGCCTGCCTTCAACCTGCACCAGCCGATCGTGACAGTTTACCATGAAACTTAGACGGCTCAAAAGGTCAAACTGCAAGTCCAGGAGTGAGACGCGAGGCATTACCCTGGGAACTTACAATTCCCAGGGTAATGCTTTCACCTTGATAATTAACGGTGCTGCATCCCAAAGGTGTGTGTGTGCATTTAAGGAGTAACTGCACATTTAAACTGTAAAATAGTATATGCCATTTTAAATCATTCTGGGTTGTATAAATCTGATTAATGTTACCACGAGATGATGCTACTCTACCAACAACGTAATATGTTGTGTATATACATATTTACCGAATACTCATTTTACTCAAGCAATCTATGATAACACTAGCTTTTTTTTTACACAAGCTCGGCTTCTGAGCATTTCAAATGCAAGTTGGTGTTTCACAGTTAAGCATTATCAGGAAAGCATGAATGTCAATGTCTCGCTTGCATTTATTGAATATCAGCAGATGACAGCAGTCATTCCACCTGCCCAAACACAACCCCGTGTGCAAGCATTCACCACCGCACATTTTTCTACAGAATTGTCTATATGACCCCTCATCCATGTCGACTCGCTTGTTTCCCATAATTTACTGTGCTCCAGCGGTCATGATGGCATCGTTGTCCATCTGTTAAAAAAGTGCAACTCGGTCCTAACGTCCAGTCCTGAGAGGAAGTGGATCGTGGATAGGCAACGCTACAATAAAATGACGATCCCCCCCCCCTTCCGCGTCAGCGCCATCTTCAGCCTCTCGCTATACATGGGATGAGCTGCAGTCCGCTGCTTGGCAGGCAGTAATGGTCACTACAGGACCATGGTTTTTTTTCCGAGATGTAGCCTTTCTGAAGTACATTGGGTAATGGGGATCTTACCAGGGGTGTTTCCGGATCGTGGCAGCTCCTCGCCACTGGCCATATGGCCTCAATCAAACCCAAGCTAATGTGCCAGCTGTTGGCTTTATAATACGGTTTGCGATGCCCAGAATTCCTGATGGATATGACCTCGTGGCTGAAACTTGGCAACGATTTGACCGACAAATACCAATTGTTGCACTCCGGTTCACAAAATGTGACACGTTGGTAATTCAGTCAGAGGCATCACTTACACACCGAGGCAGGCATTTGTGTTCCACAAACATAAGCTTCACTTTGTTGAACAATGCTTAGAAAAGGCAGTTTATTTTGTTTCACCTAACTAGCAGCACACTTCACAAGACAAATAAAAGCAAGCATCTTGAAGCCAGATCATAATTGGACAGGGAAAAGTAACAAAAAAAAAGTCACTAGGGTGAGGATTATGGGATATAACAGCGTAAAAAAAAGTTGAACGTGGTCTCATATGCTTGCTTACTTTGACTGTTGATGGTGTTATGATTGTGTTATCTAAATCTAGCGTGGAGTCATCAGGCAAATGGGTTGCCAGCCTGTGAGACGGAGCTGTGAATCAGAGTGTGAGCTGCAAGCAGCAGGAACGTTATAATACAGATGAGTCACTCGGGCTGATGAATGCTGACGGTCACATCTCTGATTGGGCTCTCAAGGTAGTTACGATTTGCTCCATTATATAATGCATACTGTCAGCCTCTCCGCTGCCTTGAGTCACGTATGGATCCACGTATGTAGGGCCCCTAGGGCTCCTTCCGTAGCGCCAAGCCGTATCGTTAGTCTGTTTATTTGCCCCGGTTGTTGTGAATCATTACCTGTCACTGTGCGATACTTGTGTACACATGCTTAAGCCCACTCATGGAGAACACAGGGATTTCTTTACAGATGAGAGATGTAGAGAGGGAGCAGCTCCGTCACGTTGTGGAGGCTTCTGGGAGCACGCTGTTCTTTCATCTGCTGAAAGGAAATGGAGGCAAAAAGCTGGACGCTTTAATCTGGGCTTTTCAGTCCAAGCATACAACATTTATTAATGCGGTAACACGAATGTTACAGTTGAAGTAAAATGATTTCAAGGCATTGGGTTTTCGGCAGTTTAGCTTTGCTAGACGGTGCAACACGAGGGGAAACAGAGCAAAAAGGAGCAAGAAGGGATTACTGTGTATGTAAGTATATGTATGGAAATGTGCAACGGTCTCAACCCATTTCCGGTGCGTAAAAGGATACTTGACCTGCTCATCCTCTGAATAATTATGCTGACATGTACGTCTCTGCCGACAGAGCCGCAGGGCTTGCTTCTGTTTGGTCATCTCATCAATACGAGTTCATCCAATACATACGTTTCAGTCAACAATTTCTGTAACTGATGAGGCCAATAGAAATAAAGTGCATTTTGTGTCATAATTCCCTCCATTCAGGAATGATTTGGTGGTTTGGGAACTAATTTAAAGTTCTACAACTAATAACTTCTAATGCTTCCATTTTTTCCTTTGCTTTGTCCGCACTCTATCAGCAAAAACCTCTTCGCTATTAATGACATCGGGAAATTAGGCATTCATTTTGCCACCGCCACCAAGAACATTTCTTTCTAATCACATCCCATGGGGTTTCTGTTTACCTGAGCATGACAACAGTTTACAGCAGCAGGAATTTTTCGTGATCGTCACACTTCTGAACACATGAATCGCGTGCAGCTGCATTAGAGGCGGGAGGTTGGATATGAGTGTGCCCGCACACGCGTCTCTCACAATCATTTCATCTCTACGTGACACTTACCCCCCTCGGAGACCTTGTGTCACTTCAACAAATTAGACTTTTGCATTCGAGCCTCCCCCCCCCCCCCCCCCCGGCCCAGCTTTATTGCAATCCCATGAGAAGTGAGAACATTGTGGAATTCATTTTTCCTTCATTCTTGTTTTAAAACAGAATATATCCAAAAGCTATATATGCTGGTGGTGAAATATATGTAAAGCGATTTTGCACAGTGATGCAAATGTTTGTTCAACTCCTATTTTTTTCGTAATACATAAAAATTGCAAAACTGTGGAATAATTTGGGAAGTGAAGGATGGCACAGCTTGAGATTAGTGCCTAAAGAGGGCTTGGGTTATCTCAGCTAGAGGCGATGATCATCAGGGCCATCGGGGGCTGAGGAACTACTGAAAGGGCCCATGTTTTCCACCAGGTACATTTGGTTCATGTATCTGGCGAGCAGTTTAACCCTCCCTCTGAATTCTTGACTTAACAAGATTAACCTAAGAGGGTTCTGCCTCGTGGCCGTGCACTGATTACGGAGTCAAACTGTGAAATCAGTGACATCCCAGACAAGCCTGAGAGCTGTGACCATTACAGTTTCCCGGCCACTCTTTTCCTCCTGCTTTTGCTGTACTACTCCGCTGCACCGCCGATCTTCTTCTGCATATCTGCATCTCCGCCCTGCGTACACTGACCTATTTACAGTCCACAGTCCTGACCACTATCTGCTGGTAGGATAAAGGGGAATGACGGATCGGTTTCATCTTCCGCACATTACATGACTACCCCCATCCTTAGCAGCCATCCCTTTTCCTCCCTCTCTGTTAATTAAGATTGTGGATGTGATAATGTATTAAATATGCACAGCACCTCTCATCTAAGAATATCTTGTCACAGTGAGGAGGGTGGAAGAAGGCAGACTTCCCCTCAGCAGTGACTGCTTACACGGGCACCGGTAATGTGTTTCAAGCTTTCATCAGTGAAAACTGTTGGCCTGGATGTAGAGCTAAAACATTCTCTCTGAGGAAGCTTGCTGACGTATTGTAGTGTGCATCAGCTGCAATGAATGCAAAGTGCATGTTACCAGCATGCCTGTCTACCCCAGGACTGAAATGAACACCAGTATGTTAAGGATTTTATACAAGACTGTACAGGCCCCTCAGTGGGTGGGAGTACTTTATGGAGTTAAAAATTTCAAAAAAAAAGAAAGAAGTGAAACATAATCCTGTGTGTGATGAAAATGCTTTGGACATTAATGTGGATCAGAGCGGCTCCACGGTGAAAACTGGGCGCCCACACCCATCGAGTGAGTCAGTGTGGGAAGAGTGTTTCTCAGCGAGGAGTGAAGCGGAGGGTTAAACCTCCGAGTCGTCGCTCCCCTCTTTGATGTGAGCACAGAGAAGGAGAAGAATGACAGAGCACGACAGAATAAGGCCCAGCAAATCTCTGTTTATTCTAAATATGCAATGGGTCCGTCACTCTCATTAGTCGCCGGGTGCATTAAAAAAAATGATTACATTTTCTCATGACCTCGGCCCGAAAATACAGTCCTGCCAACCACACTGTAACACGGGCCTTTGTATTAACCCAAAGATTCAACCCGCCAGTAATTAAGCTTTAAATTCTTCATCCCCTGTCTTTATAGGGCTGCAAAATTAAACAGCAGTGTTTGCAGTATGGCAAAATGCAATTTTCAAACCATTTTATATTAAACATTGTCGTGCTTCAGACGTGCACCAGTAAGAGCCTTCGGTCCTCAGAGAACTCCTGAAGAAACAGTTTGGAAAAAAAGACCCTTTCAAAGATTTCTCAGCAAGTGATTGGATGTCCCGATCAATCAACTGCTTGCCAAAACAAGTCAAGAGGGGAACAAAGAAGCCCACGTTGTTATTTTGAACAAACGGCCACTTCTCTGTGACGTGCCGCTACCTCTCAGCAGCTCCTCGGAGGGCGATGATTGGTCCGTGCTGCGGCTCACCAGGCACAAACGTGTCCTTTAAAGCCGAGAAAAGGGAAGACGTCGTCGCCCGAAGATCTTATTCTACAGACGTCTTTGTTTGGTACGGAACTTTAGAAAAATAACAATAAAAAAACATTTTCATTTGTTTTTTATGGAAAATTTGAATATGGATAGATATGTATTCCCTCTAATTTCACCAATCACACAATTGCGATATCAGTCTAGGTAACAGTGCGTGACATTATTCCCATCCCAATTATTTCCTGAAAAATGTTTGGCATTAAAGTAAAGCACTCTGTAGCAATAGTACCCGATGACTGTATGTGTTGTGAGGGCTGTGAGGAGAGGCTGGTGAATGTGTGTCACTGTCCCCAGCTGTAGTAACTGTATCAAGAGTGGAATAATAATGCGTTTAAACAAAGCAGCCTGCCATTAATATTGCAGGGAAAGTGTAGAGAGAATATGAGTGTGTCTAAAGGAACAGATTTGCCCTCATGGCCCCTGACATTTAGTTAGCCACTAATCAATGTCGCATGTGTGTGGGTGGGGTTTTGAATCCCTATCTGAGAACCTGTATATCTCTCTCCATTATGTGTTTGCATCTGCATGCCACATGACACGTGCGCTTTTTTGTGCATTCGTCGATAGGGGATTGTGTGTTTGTGCACTCGCACTAATGTGAGTCCTCGTCATGGAAATGGCTGGTATTAGCCATGATTAATTAAAACGAGTAAGGGCAGAGGTCAGCCACTCGGCTCCACGTATCTCTTCTCTAGAGAGGGAATAGGTGCAACATGAGTGGAGAGTAACTGAAGCATTTTTTATTTGGGCACTTAGGTAACACAGCTTAACATAATGTGGACTGTCACAGTCTTACTGCACCACAATTATTCGACTGCATTTCCTTTAACCAGCTTCGTAGTTCAAAATGTTTTCTTCATTTCTTCAGTTTTCTTCATCTCAGATTCACAGGGATCCATTGTGGAAAGATTGATTGCTCTCTGCATGGTGATTTTGGACTTACTTTACTCACTGTGAATTGCAGAGTGATGTTTTTGTACTCTTTGTACTGAGGTTAATGTTTAAAATTGTATACCAGACTCATTCTGATGATTCTTTGAAACGCTGTAATGGAGTTTGTGAAAAGCAGAAAACCAAGACTCACTCCCTGAGAAATTTCTTGGAAACTCTCCCATTTTAATTATGTTTCCTTTTTCAACTCAATCTCCACATGACTGTACTTATGGAAACATTAGATTAACAGGCAGGACATGTTCACATCTGTGTTCACTCACTGCTGCGCATATTAAGTGAAACACATAAAGTTGTAATGGTGCAGAGTTTTTGGAATTGATAAGCCAATGGGCCAATCTGTATTACAGGTTTCCACCCGCCAAGTGCTGATGGCTCTTTTTTTTGACTGAGCGTAAACCTCGACGAATTGCTCAAATAAAGTAATAGTAGATGTGGGCAGACATTTGGAACCAAGCTGATGCCATTACTCACACTGTCGCTGCCATGCAACTATTGATTCAATTAAATGAGATGTTTAATTTACTGCCCAACCATATATATATATATATATATATATATATATATGGTTGGGCAGTATGGCCAAACATCCATATCACAGTATTAAGAAACATTCTGACGGTAACCCGGTGTGTGACGGTATTGCTTTTACAAGTAACACATAATTGACCGAGTTAGCTTGTTAGCATGTTAGCTAGTTAGCTAATACCAGCGACTCGACAGACTTGGCAATAAATCATTTTCTGAGCTAACGTCGGATTTTCCCAAACCAAAAACCCTGCAAACAGACACAGCTCTCTTAACCCTCCTGTTGTCCTCATTTTCTGTATACACCCCGTGTCCTCCGGGTCAAAATGACCCGTCTTCACTAAACCTCTCATATAAGCAGCTTAATTTAATTTTAAACACCAGATTTCAACTTGCTTGAAGAAACAACTTGTCATTCACCACAGAATGTGTTAAGAAAAGAAAAAACTGTAGAAAAAGGAGTTTTTATTCATCCAATGACTCAGTTTCTCATTTTTTCTCGTGAACAATTTAAGAACAAGTCTGAAAAAATGTACCACAATGAACAATACAAACATGAAAAATAACATAACCCATTCAACTAATTGGCACATGTAGGGCAGTATGCAAGTGCACAGCCTTTGCAGATATATTTCTTACACCTGCAGCACACCGTATGTGTTTTACAGTCTTTCTTTTGAGGGCAGAACTGACATCTCTTCCTCTTACTTGCCCTAGCTGGGGAAGTGGCTGTGGTAGCTGGATCCTCAGGTTGATCAGGAGTTCCTGCACTCTGAATAGCTTTTACCACTGCGGCTGACGCTTCTGTGCGGGGGACGTGCTTCCTTCTTTCAATCAGTGGAGTCACAAGTGCCTTTCCTACCTGCTCCAGGAACACCCTCCTCTTGTTCTGCTTACGAGACATCCAGGTCGGGTTGATCTCTCTCCAAATCACAAAGGCATTGTAGGAGGAAACATCAATGATGTTGTGGAAGATGACCAGGGGCCAGCGGGCAGTCATCCTTCTGCAGCTGTATGTTCCAATCACCTTATCTAGGTTGTCCACACCTCCTTTGTTCCGGTTATAGTCTAGGATGATGACTCGCTTCCTGTCTTCACGATCGCTAATGTCACCGTCTGTGTGCAGTGTGCTCAGAAGAACTACATTCTTGTTTTTCTTTGGGAGGTGAGAAACAAGAGCAGTGGTGGGAGTGAAGGCAAACTTCGATGAGAAGACCTCTCTCTCCTTTGATGCAAGCAGTGCAGGTGGGAGCTCAGGCTTGTTCTTTCGAACTGTACCAACCATGGTGATCTTCCTCTTCAGGAGCTGCTGTCCAAGTTCATAAGAGGTGAAGAAATTGTCGCATGTCACATTGTGACCCCTCAGTCCCTCTGTCACATCAAGCACAACTCGCATCCCCTGGTTCTTCTCTGGGCATCCACTGGTCAGCTTCCCGGTATAAACTTGCATTTTCCAAGCATAGCTTGATTTGGCATCGCAAGCCACCCATGACTTGATCCCATATTTGGGAAGAAATCCCAAAGGATATATTGTGTTGTTTACTTCTGGAACTGATTGATCTGAGACACAACTAAAACATTGTAACACTCTGTGGTGTTTGAATAACTCTGTGACCTTGATTTCAACTCTATTTGCCTCACGGGTCATTTTGACCCGAAGACCACCTTTGTACATTTTTTTGTACAGCTTACATGGAAATGTGAATAAAAGCAACATTTCACTTTTTCTACTGTTGGGGCCAATCTAGGCAAAGTCATAAAATTTCAAGTGAAAAAAATATCGTTAAGGGGGATTTTTGGGGGTTTTTAACACAGTGTCGGGTCATTTTGACCCGAAGACAACAGGAGGGTTAAGCACAAGTTGTGTTGCTGCAGCTCTGGTCTCTCGTTGTTCCACCTGTATTGCTCTTTTCTGTGTTTTCATGTAGCAAAAGAGTTACTTCTTTGTGTTACTACATAGTGTTACATGTGTCACAAGCTGCTGTGTTGTGGTGTTTTACCCTGTTAAAGAGTGTTTGTTGTGGGCCATTCATTGTTAAAGTTATAACCATGACTCAATCCCAACACACGTAAGACAAGTAGCTCTGACTGTTGCGCGCTCCGCGATGACGTGTATCAAGAAATTCTGCCGCCTGCAGAAGAGCAACGTCAGTTGTTGCGGCGCAACACCGGTGTGAACGGTATGTGAGAAATTCATACCATGGAAATGGTCTTATACCGGTATACCGCGCAGTGCTAATATATATTATAGTTTCTTATCTTTTTGTCGCAGGCCTTCATCAATTTAAGCGGGTGTAGGTGTTTTAATAATGCTCATTTCATTGGGACAGATGACACATAAGTGGACATGAATGCCTTCTTTAGCCCTTCTTCTTTTGTTATGTTATGCAGAGAAAATATAATAAGTAGTATTTACTGTCTGATATGGTTTTTATTAAATTCTGGATATCCATACCTCTCGGGGGAAAAGCCATAGAAGACGAAACAATCAGAGTATGTGAAAATAAGAAACTTTTTTTATCCAACAGTGGTGTCAGGCCATCTCCAAAGGTGGAAATCCAAACAGCGTCACCTCTTTGTTGGATGCGAGCTCGTACCTCTGCAATGTTTATCATACAATAACACCTTCATCGACACGATAGCAGTGAAACAGATTGGCTGGGGGTGACACATTGGTGGGCGTATCTGGAATACACTGGCCTTAATTGGGCAGATAAATATCACAGGCTGCGCTCCCTGGCACTACAGCACCGCTGCATACATCACCCTGAATGCAGACTGGCTACCAGCAGCGGAGCGTTTCCCTCCTGTCTCATCGCTGAAATTCATCTGGTGCCTAAAAGTGCAATTAAAGAGCAGCGAGACGTTTCCTCCATCAGTCGGCTTCCTTCACTTGTAGCTGTATTAGTGTGCAGTTGAAGAAGCCCCTCCCCGCTTTGTTAGAGAATCTAATGGTCAGCTTTGTTTACAGAGTGTCGGAGGGTGTGTTATCAAAGACACAGCAACCAGGCAAAGCAGATAAGACACCCTCTTAATTAAAATTATCGCTAATGTTCTGTATGACCATTATACATGACAATGGGGGACCTTGTCTGGATTTACACTGAAAGGACGGCAAGAAGAGACATCTCTATCAGGGTTTTGATAATGAGCAATTTATTAAATAGTCATGACTTTGGCCTTTCCAAAGCTCTCAGTGGGTATGAATATCCCCTGATCAGCTACACATTGTTTACTCCAAATATTCTCCCTTCAGCCCAAGGGGCACACAGTGAAAAAAAAAAAAAAAGCACTCGATAGTTGTGGGTGTGCACTGGTGCACACATGTATCTGCACACACGCTCTGAGAATCACTAATCACTGATCCTTTTCAGCACTCGAACCTTGAATTGTTTGGCAGTCAGTGCTATTCATCAGGAACTTGTACAACTCCCCAATGAGGGAAATAAATCAGGACACAGAGCGATAGAGGAAGAGAGAGTTTGACAAACAATGCATTAATGTGTTAAGACGCTTTTCTCACAAAACTTCCCACTTCCCTTCGTGGAATTTTAGCCGACCTGATGAACAAATCAGATATACAATCATATTTCAAGGTGAGAGCTTTGTTCTTTTAAATGGATGGAAAAACACAGAGCATTGTGGATTTCTTCAATGATAAGGGGCCCTCGAGAAAGCCCAAGCTCTGATATTTCAAAGGACACTCATAACTGCCAAGGACAACTACGACGTTGCTGTGACGCCAATGCAAGTTAGTCTTATGTATATCTATATGGCTGATCCTTTTATACATCAAGTCATTAATTAGGTTATACTGTAAACCTTGATTTTTTACCCTGAATATCAATAGATAAGTTCCCTGAGACATGGTGTACTGCGCGTCTGTTAGCTGCCAACTGCCCTCCCCTCCCATTTATCACAAACCGGGTTCTAAAGTTTGAACTGTGACCTTTATCGCTGTATCAAGTCTCAATGACAGATGGAGGCAGAGCTTTGTGTGCTCACATCAGATCATCCATTTCACACACACACACATACACAAGCCGAGAGTGGAGATGCACAGAGGATCACCCATAGCAACGGTCGTTTGGTCACCGGCTGATATTTTGTGGTTGGAAAGCAGCTTGCCCTTTGAGAGTCTCAGTGATCTACAATAAACTATTAGAAATGAGCCGTTTGCATGGCAGTGCAAATCAAAGACTTGGTTGCCACGCAGCTAATTGAAAAACCAGTGATCATCCTTGAAAGCAAAAGCAGAGTGGCCCGTGCGGGGGAACTTTGTTTATCATAAGCAAGATGCTAGGGTTGAAAGACACTGATTAGCATGAATAAATTAGAAACTATTTCAATAAGTGGGTGATAGCTTATCTTTGAATTACATGCCCAGTGCAGCTCACCCATTGAAGATTAATTGCCTCTCACAAGGTATTTCGAAAAGTTCATTTTCATCAATTGATTTCCCTTAATTCATGAATCCCCCAGAAGTGCATGAAATTGGTAACAAGCTCTCCATAATCACGCTTTCTGCATCGTTAACTTCATCGGCAATTACTCATCATATGTATTGCTTGTGACACTGCGGAAGCATGTTATTTTTGCACCATTAGGTCATGACAGCCATATCGTAAACGAATGGTTAATTACCAGTTGAACAGAAATGGCGTTCATAATTTCTTTGGATTTCTACAAGAAGCCTGCTCAATGGACATTCATTCTACCAAATAACCAAGAACGTGGTAAGATCTTTTTACCGTGGCTCTTTTTTTAAATAATGGTTTTTGGTTGCTCAAGGTAACATCAACGTGCAGGACCATATATGCCAATCAATATGCTGATAGCCTTCAGTTCTGGCTAGTTGGCGAGCTAGCTTTTCCATCTCTAGAGTTGCCCCCACCTCTTAAAAGTGTGAAATTAAAAAGAAGAAAATGTGATATAACTATAATTGATATTGATGTTGTTATAATGGTAGGGGGAAACACTGAGCTCCCAACACAGCTAGCTGAATATTCTGTGTTGACTTTAGCCAATAGTCCGAGGTGATTTGTGCTTGTCTTTTGTCTTTCTATTGTTCAGCTTTTAACAGTTGCAATCATGAAGTTTGCTGGAAAAGGTAGCATATTATTCTGAAAGCGTCTATGGATTGCAGGGGACATTTTGGACGACCAATATTGAGTTGCTCAATGCCTTTTTTCTTCCTTCCCCTAACTACGATGACTTTTCCGATACATTATTGTTAACACAACATTGAGGTCATTTCTGTTAAAGTCGGACACAGCAATGCTACCTTGAAGCAAAACGATATATTGTAAGTGGGCCTTAAACTGAGAGTTACAATGCAGCTACAATATCTCCAGGGCTACAGCTAAAGTATTAGATTCCACTGAAAGAATATATGCTAGCTGCACCTACTATAACACATAGCAGTGTTGTAGATTGGTGCGCTTATAAAAATGGAGCAACAGTAATATCCAGGTCACACCAACACGAAAACGGTCTATTACAGAGGAATCCGACACAACACTTGCACTATATTAGAGAAATTGTTCGATCAAAAACTATATCTGTTGAAGTTGGTACACTATACAGTGATCATCATATATTCCCATGCAATCACACACCATCATTGGCCCCTCTGGCAAATTCATGCAGTACATTAATATGAGAATCACTGGATTCATCATAGATAATGATACCATTATGGAATAATGTTCATCATCTAATGTGCACTTGCTGGGAATCTATTTGTGTCTTCAGCCGTTTGCTGTCTCCTGCAACTCCTAACATTTCAATTCTTATTTCTTATTAATCTACCCAACAACTTAGCCACAAGGAGATTTTTAGAATATGAAGCAATGCCAAAACCAGACAAGCAATAAAGGCTGATGAGGTTTTATGTCTTGGCCCTGCCATTGAGCACTTAGTCCACTTCTTCTTTTGCTGCTGGGCTTAAATAAATGGAAAGAAAAAGAAAACATCCCTTTTTCTGAACATTTTTATTGCTTTTTTATTATTGGACTGTGGTTGCGTGTTGTTCTGTTAGAAATGATTGAGATTGATATGTTTAATAATGCTGTGAGAGAGCAGCAGGTGTTATTAGAGGTGAACCTAAAGTACACTTTCAAGGTTCCTGCGCTGGGAGTCAATTGCTGGATGTTCTTTATTTGAAATTTACACACATTGATACATTTATCTAAGAAAGAATCCACTTTTTCCTTCATAATTATTTTTTTCTACAAGTATCCATATGAATTCTTAATTAGACGTAACAGTGCTAGTGGTGTCCGTTGGGATTTCTTTTGAAGAAGTTCCATGATACCTGATATCCGTATTGTTATATATGCATCCCTATTAAAGTTTTTTGCTCTAATACTAATAGGAGGCCAATGGTTCTTGCAAATGAAATATTTATCTTTCTACTTGATGAACTTTTCCTGAAGTTAAGTATTTCAAATGATTTGGGCCTTCTTCATGACACGGCACAGGAAGGTAATCCCTTAGAGTAATACAATCTGTCACTGTTTATGTTTAGTTTCCTTGTCTGACAACTAATTAATTGGCTGGAAGTCGGTTCCATCTCACTGCGCGCAGTGAGGAAAGGGAATTGAAAACCTTTAGGAATAGCTGTTTAGTGTCATTGCTGAGGTTTATATTATGCCCTGAAATCACATGTATAATTTACAGATTTATATTACGATCCATTAATATCAAAGTATTTCAAAGTATATCCAACACCTTGTAGTTTATGGAAGCTTTGTAGTTGTTAGTTTGGAATTGCATGATGTTATTTAAAGATGGCGCCAGGATTTGTTCCCTGTGTCAAGAAAAGCTGATATTTTGAAATGAAATATGTCCCTAACTCAATTTCAAAGTGCTTAAAGTTGTTGATTAAGCACGATCAGTCCTTAGATCAGTAAGCATCCGATTTCAATAAGGCCATTACTGTATTGTATTTGGACACGAGATGCTTTGGGCATTAACCGCATCGTCGTCCATTTCTGTGTTTAGGATGACGCTGGACAAATGAAGGATTTGAATTACAGAAAATGAAGCAGGAATTTCTCCTATTTTCTCCCCTCACCTCTCAGACTCCTCCCCGCCTGTTCTGCCATCCATTACAACGAGAGGCTGGGCTTTCCCTCTGTGCTCTAATTGGAAAGCTGGATAGCAGTAGGTTTAGCTCGTAATGGGGCCCTGCAATTTGGTTGCAAAAGTCCTTCTGGAGAGACTTGTCAGAAGGGCCCAGTTGTGTGCGTCCCACTTTGCAGCCTCGGAAGAAAACCCCCAGCATTTTTTCAATAGTGCAGCTGTAAGCATTTTGATTATTCAAGGTGGCGTCATTAGAAGCTCATTTATTCACCCGAGGTGTCTGCCAGGGGGAAGATGATACCGCCCAGATCAGCTGTTGTAGCTCACTCTCAGCACCTCCCGCGGGGTTGGAGAAGGGAAAATTAGAGGGAAATGGGCAAACACGACAATCATAGCATTGTTACTGAATTAGCACCTTAATAAAACAACGTGCTGTTTTTCTAGGTGAGAGATGGGTTAAACCGATCACAGTTTTTAGGGGCAGCACGGTTACGTCCGTTTCTGACAGTGGAGTAGGCGTAAAAAAAGGATGAAATGTGGCACTAAGCGAGATGCACCCTGGAACTAATGTTTTTTTAAGCTTTGCAGGCGTTGAAGCTAATGTGTGAACCAATAAATAAGCCAGTGGGAAAGCCTGCAACAATGTCCCAAAGGCATTTCACAGAAATAAGTTCCTCTACGGACACGACAAAGAAAAACTCAACCTGATATGAAGGAATTTCCAACCATGAGGTTATTTTTCTCATATACAGCTCCATTAAACACAAAGCAACATCCAGTAGCCATTAGCCTTTTTTGAAACAATGATCGGATCAGGGAAATAGCTCATATTGCTCTGTGTAGTAAATCACTTAGGCATCTATAGCTTTATCAGTGCAAATAGTGTCAATAGAATTTGTAATTTTACAGGGGGGGTGTTATGTGCCAGACCATTTCATGCCTGGTGGAGGAAGTTACTTACCTTCTTTGCAGGTTGCCAGGCTCCTGATCAGAGCCGAAGTAAAGTCCAGTGTATAACCTCATGTAAAAAGGGGATTCTTCATTTTTACTCGGGTTACGTTGATTATGTGCTGGTAGGCAGATTTTGGAACCATTGTACCATTATCGTTGAATCTACAGGAAGTGAATAAATATATGTTCCTCAATGTGGAACTATTCTCAAGAAATGCTTTTGAAATAGATCATTCTCTTTCATAATGCTTTAAGCCCATCGGTAACTGATCATCTCTGGGTTTGGCTACTTACGTTACCCACATTGTCACAGTTCAGCTTCACTCACTCTACTTTTCAGTACTCTACTTTTGCCATAAAAAGTCATAAAAAAACAACAAACAATGCACTTAGAAATAATGTGCGCTTGAAGTGCATTTATAGGTTCTAAATATTTACTGCTTCCTGAGGAACTGCTAGACTTTGTCTTTTCTACTCTGACCCTTTAATTGCCATTGTTTCTATATATATTGATTCTATTCTGAAAGGTAGACAGGTAGAAATAAACTTCTGCACTTCTGCAGCCACTTGGTAACTTTGTTTTCTTATTATTAATTAAAAATTAGGAATGTGTGTTTTTTGCCAAATAGAAAACCCCTTCAGACCTCAATATCAAGTGTCCATATTGTGGCCCTTCAACATCAATGCTTGCAATGTCTCAGCACTGTAACCTAGCAACAAGACTCTTGCTTATATAAGATCTTTAGGATATTTTTTTAATGAGGTACAACAGATGGCAGACTTCTATTTTGCTCATGCCTGAGCTGTGTCCAAATTCCCTCTCTGTGATTCACCATCTCCTACATAATAAATAGTTCATATATAACCGTAGGCAGTACATATAGATTTAAAACTCTTTAGGATAAGTCGTTGACATTTTATAACCTGCGTGATGAAATTGTGAGCAAATTTAATATCTTTAATTCTATATTTTTGCTACCTACTCTTCTTTCATCCAGTTTTATTTGGGTATTTTTTAATATTTCAAAAACTGCTTTAGTTGTTGAAAAATAGCTACTAACACAACTGTGCTAATTTGGTCATAAAAACTTTTTCCTATACGTTCCTTATAATAAAAGGCCCTTTTATTTGGAAGCGGCAGAAACGATATTTGGGGTTTTCATCAGTAGTAACTTTGCCAACTTGGACACCTGATCTCAGCTGCGTTCTGGCCCACTTTTCCTCCCCTCTCCCCAATGCTCTCGCTCAAGAGAAGAACTTATGTGTCGGGGGCAGATAATGCAAGACCTGCGTTTGATGAATTAGTTGGGATTTCGCCCACATGCTGTTCGCACCGCACGGAGATCCGGACTCAATGCGAGCCAACCTACCTCGGGCTCTCGAACGAGGTCCGGTCTCGGAGCTCACATACTCATCAGTTGTATCATATTGCACGATGGAGTGTTACCGCAGCCCTGCTTTCTGAAGGGGTTCATGCAGGTTTAAACGGTTGCACTACAAATGCACTAAAACCACAAATCGTTTTTTGAAGACATGAAACAAAAAGCACAGGTTGTTGTCTGGTGAATAAATGACTATTCTGTTCTTCACAGACAATCCCCTTACGTGTCTAAAGTTTGACTGATTTCTATTGATCTTTTATTCTGTTTCCCATGGAATTTTGTTTTTCTCTGCTGCGCGCAAACAGTGTCATGCAATAAAGCAACTGAGCAACAGTAGTTTTCAGCCAAAAAACTGACAGCTCTTCATCAGAACCCTTTAAAACTTCTCAGTCCCGGCCTGGGAGAGATAGGATCAGTAGACAACCCCCAACATTTTCAATTTTGTGCTATCAGACACTGAGGAGATGTGTCAACACTGGGGTCCTACAGCAAGTAAACACAGGAGTCTGACAAGCAATAACCTAGATTCAACATCGCCTCCGGTCCTCCCCCATTGAAGGTCCGCCACTTTCATCTCATTTAGATCCAGATCATCGGTTGATCAAAAACGACGCCTATGATTGTCTCTCGGGTAGTGAGGGTGGTGAGGGGGGGGGCAGAGCGGACGTTTTCCGACATGCGCTCTTACCTGTGTGAAAAAAAAAACTGTGCTTATCTTTTATAGTATATAAAAATATATCTATATAATAGCTGTTAGCTGTTGTGTTTCCTTGCGAAGATTGAAGGTACCCGAGTGCTGATGCTTGTAAAGATGCAGCATCCTTTATTCGATGGAGGCTCCCTACTCTTTAGAGTGCTTGTACAGTCGTTGCGTTCAGTTTATGGGTCTGGCTTCATGGGCATTGTTAATGAGAGGTGGTGCCGCAGTGGGTTCAAGGCAAAAACTGGGGGTCTGCTTCTATACTGGACAGCTCTCAATGACAAAAGAGAAGACATGACTCAAAAAAGTGATGCCGAGTCTTAAGAAGAACTTTTGAAATTGTTGAATCAACTTTTCTTTGGTTGTTTTTTATAGCAGCCTTCAGGAGGGATCAGAGGGTGGAATAGTTGGAAGCCATTACTGTATAGCACAGACCACTGCAGAAACACTCCCTCGGAGATTCAAATCTTGCAGATTAAAAGAGTGTCTCATAAGCCTGTATTCGTGTGCACGTACACCCAAGTGCCTGCGCGTGTGCGCTCAGTTAAATGTGTTTAAACGCCTTTGTGGGCGGCTGCGAGTGTGTCTGCGCGTGTTTGAAGGAGCCTAAATACCGAAGCTTTTAACATCAAAGCTTCAAGAGGATTTAAGTGCTCAGAAACTTGTCAATTATGATTGTAAGCGATGTCCAGCAGGGACTGGTGATGGTGTTTCCTCAGTAGAAAAGAACTACTCTTTTCTTTTACGGAAATGTGCTTTTAAAGGACTGATTTATGATGCACAGCTTCCAAACTGCCTGAAGTGAAGCCTGGTACCAGACCTATGAATCACTGGTCTGGTTTTGTTCTTGTGAATAGTGGTTTGGGAATGACTGACCCCATTGAAGCCTTTGTGTGGGGAGCTGACTGACTGCCAAGGCCCGTCTCAAAATATTAAACAAAGTTACGGTTACGTCATCACTGCTCACAACATGTCGACGCGTCTAAGCTTAAACACAAAGGAATTATACCTATGAAGAAGTCTTTGTTTTAGGAGAAAGGTGAGCTTCATCATGCCCTGTGAGCAGACACTTGTTCTGCATCACTCCCCAGCTATCAAGCTATGTTGAGGAACAAATAACTAAGGTCCAGTTAAAAGTGCACGGTGCAGCATTCTGTCCAACTCCATTTTTACTAGTAAAATGGTCCGTAATCTGTTCACAACATAAAGTGCACAGTGCTAATCTTGACTAATCCTGGGTGTGTTTCTCATAAATCTCAATCTCACAGGTTCTTTGTATCATCATTCCAACAACTGTAGATTGTTCAACTTCTTCTAATGACCCCATGCCGTTGTTGTTTATTTGTGTTTTACATATTACTAAATAATAATTTCAAATACATATTGTCAGCGGCACCCGATTTTTAAAAATGTTAAGTGTTAGTGGGTGAAAATGAATAGATCATATTCTTATTGGTCCGGATTTAAAGTATATCAAACAGTATCCTCATTTTCATTACAAATGATACTGAAACAAATGCAGCAGACAGATATTTCACATTTTATTTTTCTTTAATTTTTGAGGACGAACTAAGTTAGTTTTCCTATGATTTTTCTTTCTTACAGTTTATTCTTGGGGAACCCAGGAGCCCAGTCGGTGGTCTTAGTATGTTACAAATGTTGGTCAAATGGGGGTCAAAACAACCCAACAAATAATGTTTCAATAATACGAGTCAAACCACATGATCTAGTCTGCATATAAGGTGCCCAGCGGGATGTAACACACCGTGAGGGGTCACTTTAGTACAGCATCCTCTGTGCTTAAATGACCCCTCGCTGAAAAACCCACCAGTTCTCACCAGATGAGATATCCTAACATACCTCACTGTCGAATGTCACTTAAAGGTGATGTTGCTGAATGAGCCATGCGCTGCAGATTTGATGTGCTGATCCTGTGTCTGTATTTCTGTTTTCTTTCTTTTTTTGTAGTTCCTCCCAAGATATATGACATTTCCTCTGACATCACGGTAAACGAGGGCAACAACGTGTCGCTCATCTGTACAGCCAGTGGGAAACCCGAGCCGAGCATTTCCTGGAGACACATAACCCCATTAGGTGAGTTCACATTTCCGTCTGACATACGTATGCTAATGACCGGGTGGATGGGTGAATCGAGAGAGGAAACGAGGAAGCATGGACAGGATCAATAAGTGATGGACTTAGTGGGAGAGAGGACTGGTAGTTTGCGGATGAAGAGATAGATGCAATATTTAAGCACAGGTGGAATAAACAACTATTTTTCTTTCAATCAGTTAAGGAGATTCCCACCAATATTAGTTAGCGCTTTACCTATAAACATTTGTCGAGATACAATGAAAAAACGAGGAAATTACTTACTTACATCAGTAGTGAATTTATTACATTTTTACATGGCGTGACGTTTGTTCTGGATTTTTTTTTAGGGTCAGGAGAAAAAAGAATATCATGTTTTTTTAAATTAAAGATTTTTTGTATCTGAAGAACCTTTGATTGACATGAGGGAGTCTGTTCCTTTTAATCCCATGATTGATTGATTTCAATATGAACGGCTAATGTGCATTCTGTGTCAACTCAAGATTAGCGACGCCTCTCGATACCAAGTCCTTTACTCCGGACATGTACCGAGTCCAGCTCAGTACAGCGCGGCCCGCGCAGCACGGCAGAGAAAGGGTGGCTATATTTCACTCCGATAGATGTGGGGAACTCTCATTGTCACAAATGACACAAAACCTGCCAAAGGAAGGGAGGTAATACCAGCAATTTGTCAAAACACTCGGCCGGCGAGCAGAGCAGAAATGCAGAGTATACTGCTGTTTGTCAGGCAGCCGTCCAACCTCCACTGCAGGTAACATCAGCAGCCATGTAGAGGTTAACAATGACAATAGGCTAATCGTTGAAAGCTAATCAACAGCTAATGGTCTTGGTGCGATTGTATCTTATAGGATTGGGGAACTTGCAGGGAAAATGCAGCCATGATCGGATGTTTAGATGGTTTAGCATGAGTACAATATGAACTAACTTGTTTAAGTTCTGGATGTCATTTTATGAGTTTCCTAAATCATTGCAACATAAGTTAGTTGACAATCCATGTGAATTTTTTTAATGATTTAAAGTAATCAAATGATATACCTTGTGAGATCTATGGACTACTCTTTGACAACTATTTTACCTGTTATTAACCACTTTATTAGTCTGTATTATCACATCTATAACTTTATCTATGGCCTGTTGATGACCTCATATAAAGGACCCCTACAGGGTGTTACCTTAATAATGAAAACCCGCAAAAGGAAAGGATAACCCCTTTTTTAAAATGAATATAGCTATCCTGGGAAAATGTGTTGTGTAAGTATTAGTATTTCAAAAATGTAAAATATCCCCTAGAACGTTTTTCTAAAAAAAAAATCAAACATGCCGATCTTTAAGTATTTCTGCTATAACAAATTCAACTCTCATCACTGCGGAGGAACCTCCTTTTTGCTCCGGCATTTACGGTGAATTAACAAAGACTTTTTATTACCATTATAATTTATTTTGGTCGCTCCCAGTCAGCGCACACATGCCGCATTAAGTGCTCTGAGTACTGGAGCTTCCCTTTGAAATGCCTTTAACTGTTGCTGCCCCCCACCCTTCTACTTCACCCTCATTTTCATATTAATGGATTAGAGCACGCTGTGCTTATCTGATAGCTGTGAGGATGACTGCATTTATCTTATGGCTGTCAAAGCCTCCTCTCTGGTGTGCTGGCCCTGATTGCGTTAGGGGAGTTTTCAGAAGATGATCAAAAGAGCCATCCTCAGAGTCCGAGTGGCAGTCACTCATTCTTCTTTGAAGTGTCCGCACTTTGAAGTTTCCCGGGAAATAAATGATATGCTGGTCAAATGAAAGGGGCCCGGGACAAAATGTAATCACAGACCGTCTCCCAGCACATCAGAAAGGAAGCCATTTGCCGTGGGATCTTTGAGGTGCTTATTGTTGTAAGGGCCATTTGTCCAAAGGACATGGTACAACTGAAAGGTTGTAATAGGCTAATTACCTATCGATGGAATTCAATTACATATGTTGGATGTGCAAAACTGCTCCAGTCAGTGCACATGGCAACCTGAGTGTGTGGAGGCAAAGCATATGGACACATTCACCTTATGATCGTCCCATTCAATGAAAGCAGACATTGCAACGCCCATCTGAACTACTTGAGCTGCCATTGAGGGAAAATAGAAATGCAGGTTGCTTCTCAGGTTGGGAAAAAGTTTAGTGGCCGACTAAAGTTTGGAGACCCTTCTATCACACCGTGCACGCGCTTTGCATGTCCGCATATACACGTGTGGGGCGTAACTGCAGCGTACAAAATGATTGTTTTTTAAAATAAGTTTCTCGTGGTAGGGAGGCCCCCTTGTTCAATGGCACCTCAGTTATTATAGACCTATGTGCACACAATCTATGGGACAAACTTTTGTATGAAGAAATGAACATTGTATTTATTTGTTTATTTACTGGATCCCCCCCCCCCCCCCCCCCATTAGCTTACTGGGGTTCATTTGCTATTTTCAGTCAAACATACTGTGAATTTCTATCGAAACCACGATTTCTGTTTGATGAATCGCATCAGCCCCTGGCGGTACCATTACACCTCCAGCACACGATTTGTGCTACTTTTATTCGGGTTGGAGCAACTGCTTTCATTGAAATGAGGCCGAGAAGGTGATATGGCTATAAAGTCACAAATATGTCCAAATTGCAAGTTTTGTTTGCCAGCCTTTCTCTCTCCAACAGTCATCCATTTCGGGTGGAAGTGGGGCTATTTTGCTCTGTGGATAGCAGTGCTGCAGCAGTCAGTGAAGTTTGACAGGATGATAAATTGCCCTGACTGACTGTCAAGTGCCTATTCCCCCTCCGACTGTTTTGTGTTTGCTTTTTTTTCCTTCTTTCCGCTTCCTGCCAACCAGCAAACTGCCAACTAAGAATAAACTTTGTGCATCCAGCGAAGTGTGGCCCGTAAACTGTTTATTGAGACAGTATTTTTGGCCAAGGGTGTGTGCATATTAAGTCAATAAATAGTCTTCAGTCGGTGGGATGCAAACTGAAGCCCGTAACACATAGATCATCTTTTCTTGACATTCTACTTGGGGAAGAAAGGGTGTCAGCATATGTCTGGAGCTCGCTTTGGCTTAAAGAAGCATCGCTGTTTGGTTGCACCGTTTAATTACCCATGTAAAAATTGTGCTTGGCAGTGATGTCCTCAGGAGTTTGGGGTGATTGCTGCGTGATAAGGTTGCTCACGACTGGAAAGCCTGCGAGAGTCCCCTTTATCAGCCGGTGAGATCTGGACGTGCAGAGGAAAACTTTCTCTCACTACTCTCATTTACCATTTTTGGCCTTGAGCGAGGATTCTACCCCCGGCTGTTCCACTGCTGCAGCTGTCCCCGGTTACCCTGGGAAGCCTGGAAGTTTGTGTTCATCAATGCGATCCTTTTGGATCCTGCAGCTTCTACTTAAGGATTTATGATTGTTTTGTTAAAATAAGCTGGAATTACAAGAGAGATACCAATAGAAGGACTTAGAGCGGTAATACTCCCAGAAGAATCCCTGTCATTTTATATTTATTTAGCTCTCGACCTCACTTTTTACTTTACTCAAGTTCACTTATATGACACGTCAGCCTTTCAGAGTATGTCATGCACACTAGGATTTGGTTCCTCACCCATCTTTGGGTCATAGGGAGGGGAGTAAAACGGTCCTTAATAAAGTTTGTTTCAGATTGGTTGGCTGGGTGTCTGGGCTAAATTCTCTGATGACCTTTTTCACTTGGGATTTGAATCCATTGGATAGCAGTGTGACCTTTTGAAAGGGCTGACTACTATACCAGAAAATGTACTCAATTGTTTCCTGTGATGGGACTCGGCTGCAGCCCCCTTTTTCTCTCTTACTTTCTGGTGTGGAAAACTTTAGGTCAATCACTTGAATGAATTGAATGAATGAATTAGTGAATTAGGAATAACTCGATGAGCCTTACTTTTCCTTACTTAAATATACACAGTTTATAAAAACAAGTCTGAACTCAGAGAAGATCTTGGTACAGCTCCTAGCATGGAAACATAGCATAACGCTAGTATAAAAAATACTCCATTCCCTGTATACGGTGTGTCCCACATACGGAATGAAGGGTAATCAGGTCATTTTGGAGGAGACAAAACTTTGTTTAAACCCTTGGTCCAGACGATTTACTTTAGTGAAAGCCTTTTCACAAAGGGCCTTTTAAAATACCAAACACATTTCATCACATTTGCTGGTTCGTGTGCGACAGATCCTCCTTTTTCTCATCATGAGATCAACATTACTCTGTATTTTAAACTCATGCACCAATGAGCTCCATCCCTCGAGGCTGCTTAAAGAACTAAACATACGTTTAACCTCTGTTAAACATTAATAATTGATAATGCATTTACCTTGAACATACTGGTCACCATCCATGATCTATGATGATTCAGTATAATGTTTGTAATATAATGGATACATGAAATCAATATAAAAATCTATCTCAACTATTTCATTTCAATATATAAAATGTAATTCAACAACTGAAAGTGAATTACCATCGAGTTACCAAAAGTTAAATGTTTCTAGAGGTTTTCTTTAACCATAATATTAGTAGCAACCGTCAAACTTTTTTTTTTAATAAAAAAATATGCTGGTGCATCACATCATCAGTTTGTTTTTATTTTTCTCAATCTCTGAGCACAAAGCTCCCTCTTGCTTTTGACAGTTTGGAGTAAACACATCGTCGTGGTCTTTATCGTTTCTTAGCTGTCACGCATGCCAAGTGTGAAGGACCCGAGGCCTCTACACACTCCCGCTGTAGTGTCATTTCATTTAAATGCACGAGGCAGCTCTTCCCCAAAACATTTCCCCAGGTCACATACAGCGGCGTCTGTTTGAACTGACGACTAAGCATGTGTACATTAGCTCACTCAAAAGCCCGATCCAACAGAACTTACCCGGTCCTCGGCTAAACGCCACCAGCGAGTGCATGAGAGCGGCTCAGCCGGTTACAATGGGAATCGTGCGATGCATTATTCACAAATCACTACCGCAGACCCTTGGTGTCTCACTGGAATGTGGCAGCTCTCCGTGAGATGCCAAGCCAGTTTCCGGCCGCCTGTTCCCCGGGAATCTCTCATTCAGCACCGGGTTCCTTTTCTCATAGTTTGCGATGAACTGCCGTGCAGTTCAAGGGCTGACACTTGAGCCCGCTTTGAACGCGGTGGGAGGTGAAAGATAGAGAGTTATGCGCTGCGTTTTAAATATTTCACATTTAAACAGCAGGGGCCCTGTGTAACACTTCCCCTTTCGGCTGTCAAGCTGAGTTGTGCGGCCTGAAGAGGTGCTCAATAGGAACATGCTTTAATGGAGTGTTAGTATCATGATAAAAAGTAGAGCTTTTTTTATGGAAAATTAACACTGCGTTATTGCCTCTCTGCATTATTTATTGGAAGCTTGCAGACATAAATCATTTACTCTCAGTCAGTGACTTAAAAAACAAACCACAAAAAAAAAGTGTCAACACCCGCACCACTTTTGCAGGAAATTAATTTAAATAATAAATTAGACATTGGGAGCATTAATATAGCCGTAAACCAACATTTGCTCTGCAAAGATCTGGTTGATCAATGTCCACCTAAGCAGAGAATGAAATTCCTCCCAGTACGAGCGTCTGCTGGCTTGCTTTGCGTTTGCTTTTGTCTGCCTGACTGGCCAGCCCACCGCCGCCGTGGAGCAAGCTCTTTATCAGCACTCACGGGGTTTTCCGTACCTTTAGCGCTTGTTTTTACCGTTAGCTGCCGGCTCAGAAGTCGCCATGGCGATAGCAGTGCGGAGGCCATAGATAAGGGGCATTTAGAAAGAACTCTAAACATTACATTTTTAGGCTCACAAATCAGCGAAATAAAAGGTTTTTGTTGTGTACTCTGCATTGTATTATTATTCGGCTTTAGTTCCCCTCAGATTGTTTTCTTCTCTAGGATAGAAAAGCGCAGAAAAAATACTTCATGATTGATTGATTGATTTGACTCCTAAAATATATCCATATATCACCACAATACTAATATTTAGCTTTTGTTTCATTCTTGTTGCAATGTGTTTACTTGTCTTGTAGAAGACGCTCATTCTGAATACATACAAGGTTAAATATAGTTTATAGTGTAGTGTGTTAAATATTGATGCATTGGCCGAGTTCCAGAGATGAATTTGAGTTCATGCGCTTTGGTGTTTAGGGCATTCGATTTAATAACATGAGGTGCAGTTGAGCTGTGCTATGACTTTTGCCACTTAAACATCATATTCTAATTATACATGTTTTAAGCCGTATCCTCTCTGGATGTTAAGTTTTTATTAACTACATATTTATTGATCAACCACTCACTCATAGAATATACCATAGGGTTTTTAAATGAACTAACATTGAGAGCTATCATCGTATTGTATTACGTATCAGTTTGAATGCATGAAAGATAGTGAAGTATACTGACAGATATTTTTTTTCTTTTATATAAAGAAAGTTGGCCTATACCTTGTCCAAGATATTTTTGTACACTCGCACTCACACAAATACCTCCATCTCAACATCCCACATCTAAATTTGTTTTTTCCTCTCTAAGAAAGTAGCAGTTAGGAAATTGTGCGGGTCACTGAGATGAATGCACACATGCAATCATACATGACTTGTGGCTCCTTTGGCCCCATTTTCCCTCCTCTGGATTTAGTGGCCTCAGATTGACAGCAAGGGAGCAGAGAAGAGGTGACAGTATGTATCAAGGCAAACTCGCAGCACATATTCCCGGACTGGGGCCCAGCACACAGTGCGATTCTACCCCTGGTTCTTGCCCACACCTTGAGTTGGGGCCAGAAGGCAGCAGCACACAATGTAGCCGCGTGGGTTGTTCTCCGTTTTCAGGAGTTAAAAGGATAAATTGATGTAGAAAATGCTGCTCTATGCTATAATGGATTCTTAGCGATGCCTGCCCTATCTGCGTACTGCAGCCCTGAAGGAAGTGTACTCACAGCTCCCCTACACAATGTGGGAAATTGCTTACTGCAAAGGGACTTAGCGAGCATTGGCGCCGAATGTTAAATTAACCTCGCTATGATTTCTTTAATTTGCTTGGAGTGACATGTCCCTCAGGTGAGAAGGGCCTCTGTAAGTCTCTGAAATACTTCTGCATGTACTCATACGCAACTCATGTCAGGTCCGTTGGTGGTTTAATGTTACAAGAATCAACAGGGGATTATTCTTCATTTTAAATACAGGATTTATAAAGCCATGTCTGTTGGGTTTTTTTTTTACTGTAATGTCAAGGTTGAGCACTCAACATACACTCACCGGCCACTTTATTAGGTACACCTGTCCAACTGCTCATTAACACTTAATTTCTAAGCAGCCAATCACATGGCGGCAACTCAGTGCATTTAGGCATGTAGACATTGTCAAGACAATCTCCTGCAGTTCAAACCGAGCATCAGTATGGGGAAGAAAGGTGATTTGAGTGACTTTGAACGTGGCATGATTGTTGGTGCCAGAAGGGCTGGTCTGAGTATTTCAGAAACTGCTAATCTACTGGGATTTTCACGCACAACCATCTCTAGGGTTTACAGAGAATGGTCCGAAAAAGAAAAAACATCCAGTGAGCGGCAGTTCTGTGGGCGGAAATGCCTTGTTGATGCCAGAGGTCAGAGGAGAATGGCCAGACTGGTTCGAGCTGATAGAAGGGCAACAGTGACTCAAATAACCACCCGTTACAACCAAGGTGGGCATAAGAGCATCTCTGAACGCACAGTACGTCGAACTTTGAGGCAGATGGGCTACAGCAGCAGAAGACCACACCGGGTGCCACTCCTTTCAGCTAAGAACAGGAAACTGAGGCTACAATTTGCACAAGCTCATCGAAATTGGACGATAGAAGATTGGAAAAACGTTGCCTGGTCTGATGAGTCTCGATTTCTGCTGCGACATTCGGATGGTAGGGTCAGAATTTGGCGTCTACAACATGAAAGCATGGATCCATCCTGCCTTGTATCAATGGTTCAGGCTGGTGGTGGTGGTGTCATGGTGTGGGGAATATTTTCTTGGCACTCTTTGGGCCCCTTGGTACCAATTGAGCATCGTTGCAACGCCACAGCCTACCTGAGTATTGTTGCTGACCATGTCCATCCCTTTATGACCACAATGTACCCAACTTCTGATGGCTACTTTCAGCAGGATAATGCGCCATGTCATAAAGCTGGAATCATCTCAGACTGGTTTCTTGAACATGACAATGAGTTCGCTGTACTCAAATGGCCTCCACAATCACCAGATCTCAATCCAATAGAGCATCTTTGGGATGTGGTGGAACGGGAGATTCGCATCATGGATGTGCAGCCGACAAATCTGCGGCAACTGTGTGATGCCATCATGTCAATATGGACCAAACTCCCTGAGGAATGCTTTCAGCACCTTGTTGAATCTATGCCACGAAGAATTGAGGCAGTTCTGAAGGCAAAAGGGGGTCCAACCCGTTACTAGCATGGGGTACCTAATAAAGTGGCCGGTGAGTGTATAATGTGCTTTAAAGTATGGGCCTTTATCAAGGATGTGATTCTTGTTTAATGGTTTTCATGACCTTTGCGAAGCTCGCTTTCTGCTGTAATCGATGGGAATACCATTTGCAGCCTGGGCAGGCTGATCCAACTAAATATATTGGCTTTCATTTATCAAGAAAGACTGCAGTCTAATTGGATTTTTCTAATGGAAATTTGTCCATTTGTTTTGGAATTATATGTATTTTTGTATTATTCCAATGCGCATACATCATATTTAGTTAGGAAATAAATACTAGCACTAATGCACCCCCGAGTTTCCTAAGCCATTGCAATATTTATTCAATATTATATTATATATTATTACATTTTTTTGGATTCCACTCTTATCCCACAAACAGTATTGAATCATAACATGAGCAACATGGAACATTTTTTTGTCTTCATTAATACTTACAATACAGAATTTACCCTGGGATACAAACAATACATTTCGCTGCAAAGACGTAGACAAAAAGTATATTGCCATTATCTCTCGAGTCATGATAAAATATTTTTAATGTGGTTATATGGTCATAAAATCATGTCACCTACCACTTCAACCGTACTGAACTCACCATTGAGACTATAAGCTGCACGAGCTATTATTAGAGAAGAAATGTAATTATACTAGAAAGGTGCACTCTACTCTAGTTCAAATACCCACCCGGTGGGTCGGCAACATCCGCTGCTGCACTGTGTGATTTAATGGATACAACAGACTTCATTGGAGATCAAAAGCATGCAGCCATATGGTGTTATAAAAGCATTGGGCTCAAAGTCGTCCTATAATTCACCTTACATAACCGTGCCAAAGGCGCTGAGGTAAACCCACCGAGGCGTCTCGTTGTTTAGCAGCAGCGGATCCTGGCGGCTGTTAGCGGTTAGCCAAACACAACGTCCAAGCCAGTCTTGGAGCAGCACCGGTCGAGAGGGACTCGGCAGGTGCCCACTATCTCGCTCGCGGCTCCATCCACAGACACATACACACACACACACACATGCAGAAACACAGGTTTGGGCCTAGCAGGGATAACAGGTAACAGTTCTTTCCAGTTCTGGAGGGCTTTCGCTGTTAAACAGATGCATGTTTCATGCCCAAATGTGTTGCCCTACATAGTGGTTACCAGGAACTTTGTTGTTTGATTATTCTTTTGAAGCTAGAAAAACATGCTTCTGCACAACTCAAAAGAAGACGAGTGTATCAAAGGAAATGTTAGATGAGCAATGGTTTTTGGCTGTAAGAGCAAAACAGCATTTTGACAACGCTTTGTGCCGTTTTGTGTTCTTGTAAAAACTCATAGGATATTGGTGCCGTTGTATATCCTGCCATACTTTATTTGTTTGAACTCACCATGAAGGCCTAACTTATCTTTGACCACCTCAAAGATGTCATTAAGAGGTAATCGTCATCCAAGCGCTCCACAATCCTCTTTATGTCTGTGAGCTTAAGCAAACTGTAATATTTAGCACCGTCACTGTCAATGTCACAAAAAAGCACAGTTGAATGTGGGAGCTTTTATTAGTCACACCTTCTTCTACATGGCTGTGCAAGTTACATTGAGAATTAGAATTTTTGCAAGCACACATTTTGATCAAATCAATAAGGGCTGCATTGCAGCGTATGCAAAGTTTCTGGGAGATCTCTGTGCTTCACCTGCGTACGACATGGGGAAATGTGAAACGTGTATTTTCCGTTGTTACATTTGTATGGTTGTCAAATACCACGATTAGTGGTGCGCTCAAACCCTGGCTGCTCCATGTCCCATGTCAAAGTGTCCCTGAGCAAGACACCCAACCGCTAATCCCAATGTGTGGGATGGGTTGAAAATGCAATGTAAGTCGCTTTGGATAAAAGCAACAGCTAAATGACATGTAGTAATAATAATAAATGAAAGATGCAGTCAGCAATTCTCATCCAAGACAATTCTTCTTCCCGTTGGTCCAAAGCTGGTTGCATCCACCTTAAAGGCAAAGAGTCAAATTGTCCTGCTGTTTCAACTTGATAAAGACTTCATTCCTGCTGTGAATCATCAAGTCATACGAATGCTGAAAATCCTAAATGGAATAACCGCTATCAAAGATGGAAGCAGTTGGGGTTTTGAACATGTCTTTCGTCAATTACATTTCTCCTGAGCAGATGGAATAACTCCCCAATTTCAGGGCAAACAGAGTGCAGAGTAGAGCCGGAGAAATTATATTGTTGCCTTTTCAGAATTGTTGTCAATCAAATGCCTTGCTCCTGTTGCCAAAGAAAACATTTGTGGACTGAGACTGAAGGGGGGAAAGCCCGTCTGTGTGCTCACCCTGCTCATGGAGCCGTGCCTCACAGAACACCCCTCTTGTTTCTTTCCTTTCTTTTCACCACTTGTTTATTGTTTTTTGCACGCTGATTGCTCTAATGTGCCTCTATGCTACCTCCCACCAGCAAACCTCTATTGCAAAATAGTGATTAATTGTTTCCCACTCGCAGTGACAAGAAAAACCTTTTTTTTGTGCTCTCCCGTGGAATCCTCTGCCTTTGATTTAGCCATAAGTGCCACTGGACGCGCCGGGCACACTTAGCCTCGTGGGTCACTGCCTTTCATTTTACTGCCCCAGTAAAAGACACTAGTGCGCACGGTGGATTTCCAGATCCCGCGTGCCATAATTCCCCATTACAGTCAAATACACTTGCAGCTGTGCTCTAAAGGCAGCATATAGGTCAACCATGTTAACTTCTTGTTGTGAGGGGGGCGGGGGGGGGGGGGGAGGATACACACGGCTCGGAGAGATAACATCTTTAGTTCTTTTATAATCCATGACCGGACAAATAAAGTGTATTTACCGAGAGTTGACGTCACAAAGTGCTTCACAGTAAAAAGCGCCGGGCATAGCCGTGCCGCGCGGGTTCTGGTGTTATTGCTCGCAGGGAACAAGCGGGACGGAGAGGTGGAACGACCTCTGGTTCACGTGTAGTCATGAAAGCAGTGTTCGCTGTATTTGAACATTCATTAAAATGACTATTTATGTCATGTTTTGCTTTGTCATGAAGACTGCTAGAGTGTGATTAGTCTCAGGTAGGACTAAGTGATGCTTGATTTGCCCCTGAGTGATTTGTCTCATCCAGGTGTAACCTGTTCTTTACTCCAACTCTGCCTCCCTCATAATGTATGTTGATAGTTGTGCTGTTGGTGCAGATATCTAATGTAGAGATATAGATATAAGAGGCCATTTAAATCTCACCAACAAATGTATTACGTTCTATAACCATAAGGAGAACAATCCGATCGCACTCGCTCTGTGACATTCTCATAGCGTGTGGGTCATAATGTAGGTCTAATCAACACTTAAATAATACATCATTACAAAAGCACTTTGTTTTAATTTAATTTTGCTCTAACAAGGCTGCATCTATTTAATTCAGAAAAATATGTAATCCCACACTGCAAATCAACCAAAAGAGATTTTCCTCTCATGAACAAATGGAAATGGGATTATGTTGTGTTTTAACAGTATTATTCAGCTGCATTGAAAGACAGCTACTTGGTCAAATCCAAAACAATCGTTTTGCACATTATTTAGCTGTGATGTTTATTTCATTGAGCACAGAGGTGCCGGCTGAGGCTGTAGCTTAGCTTAGCAGCAGCTCTACTTATTCAGTGAAACAGATAATATCCAGTCCCTCTGAATAAATCAGAGCTTTCAATTCTAGGTATTATTACAGAGGCCAAATGTGTGTGCAGAGCCACCGCGCAGGCGATAACTTGCTCTGAAGCTACGGGACGAACAACTCCCGCATCAGCCAAAACGTTTAAGCTGATTTTAACTGTGGTGTGTTCATTTATTTTAGATTAGATTCAGTGCTGTTAAAAAAAAAGAGCTCCATCAGGTAAAACACCTGATGGAGGTGGATTTCTGCCGAGATCCCAGACGACAACATACTATCTCATATCTATCTCAAGTCCAATTCCCCAGCATATCATGGAGAAAAAAGTACAGGTATGGCTAATTTGGCATACGTATCAGAGGTAAAGATGCAAGCTAGAGGCTGACGGGGAGTTGCACCATGTTAACCATGTTTGTATAATCCCCCCCCCCCCCATCTTTTTTCATACCAAGTTTGCGCTCCACACTTTGATTGCTATTCTGACATGTTCTAAATGCTCAGCACCTCCCCCCCCCTCCCCCCTAAAGAAAAAGTTTTCAAAATCCCCATGAACATTTCTTCACTGGTGAAAAGCCAAGCTATGAGCACAGAAATAGAGCCCTTTCTGTTATTTTTCCATCCCTGTGCTCTTGGCATATCAGCGGTTCTGTTTTTCAGAGACATCCGGTGCTTGTATATGGATCAACATTTTTTTTTTTCTCTTCTTTTTTGCTGTTGTTTGTGAAGCCACCACTATCTTTGCCAAGACTCTTGGACTCAATTGTTGTGTGACAAGAGACAGTAAAGCTCATTATCAACAACGCCTTCAGTTTCAAGTTTTATGACATACTAGCTAGCAGATAAACAGCTTCCCCGGGTCACACAAAGGGAGAGTGGGAATATATACAAATTCTACTCACTTTCAGGGGAGAATGGAAGCATTTCCACTCCTAAAGCACGGATTGTCTTGATTCTGGCTACCCTTTTGTGAGATTTTGAGAGTCAGCAATCTCTGAACACTCGCTCTCTGAACAGCATGTTGAGCTCGGTTTAGCTTGCTTGTGCGTTCAGTTTGATTCCCGTGCCTCCACACATATTTCCTCCCAAAGAACCACCATTACTACCCCCTTGAAAGGGTGGATATGAATAGATTTTCACAATGAGTATCACTTAGTGTTGGAAACACATTCACAGTTCTTCCCGCTGAGACCCTATAACCATCTATTATAAAAACACATCCAGTCGTATTGGTTGTCTTTCATTAGTATTCTTTAACTCCCCATCCATCCATCTCTCTGTCAGTCTCCCCATTCATCCATCTGTCAGTGGTGGGGGTACATTATTATCTTTCATTGCAAAGATTTTACTTGCAATGACCTCCCTTTTTGGCCTGATTATCCTCTCCTGAAACCACACTATCACATTATTGCTTCTTTTCAATTATAATGTTTTCACACGATTTTCTGCTGTTTCTCGCGATTGGAGCAGACATGATGGTGTGGACCGGCCGATATTCTGTTGGTGGTGCTTTTCTGCTCCTGCCTTTGGCACCGCTGGCTAACTATAAAGCACCGACATGTGCATTGAGCCATCCAGGCTGTGTGTCTTTAAGGAAGCAGCTCTAACTTCCTTGTACACCATATGTATATATATATAATACACCATTTTTTTACAATTTCCTGCCACCATAACAATATGTATGTATGGATCCTGTGCGATTGTTCGGTACAATAACTAGTCTCATTTAGGGTTGGGTATCGAGAATCGAGAATCGATTGGAATCGAAACAAGCTTTGCGATTTACCCGGTATCGTTCAAAAGTTTAAAATTCGATTCCTAGTTTCGATTCTCAGTCCGCCGGCGAGACCGGAAATAGAAACCGCTGAACACCAACGAAGAAGCGTCCACCGGAAGTGTTGCCGTAACAGCGCGATCGAACATGTCTAGCGTGCGTCGGCGGTCCTAAGTGTGGTTACACTTCTCGAAACAAACCGAAAACTCGGCAAAAAACTCCCGGTTGTTGTGAATGTGTGACGCATCAGACCAGTGCGCGCGGGTGCCGGGTGTCCCGAGCGGAGCGGTCCTCTCTGTTAAAATGAGCAGTGAGGCTTGCGCTGCAAAGAAAGAAAAAAAAGATTGTGCTAGCACTCCCCGCGTCGACCGCCAGCAGCCCCCCGTCAGCGAAAGTGTCCCTGATTTGAGGTTGGGAGAGTTGCGCGCCCCCCCCCCCCCCCCCCCCCCCTCCGTGTGCCCCGTGTTTGACGCGCTGCCTCTTCCTCTGATTCCAAGGGTTCGTTTTTGTGAGGTTTCAAAAATAAAGCACTCTGGAGGAAAGTGTACCCCTGTTAAAATTATTCATAATTTATAATGTTTATACAATATTCAAGTTCATAGTTTGATATTTATTTTGTAGTTGAAAACAGCCCTGTTAGAAATTCATAGTAAAGTTAATACAAATAATTAATATTGATGGAGAAGGTCAGACTATTTTCTTCAGAAAGACCCTTCGTTAGCTAGCTCATTTAAAATATCTTAAACTTAAACTTTTTTGACCCTGCCTCTTAAAAGAATCGGAATCGAGAATCGCTGGGAACCGGAATCGAAACCAGGAATCGGAATTGGAATCGGAATCGCTCAACTTCAAACGATACCCAACCCTAGTCTCATTGCATCTTTGACTGTGGCTTAAGCTTTGAAGCTATTTGTTCTAAATGGCAAATAGGCTATACGCACACTGCCCAAAGGTTAGAGACTGCTCAGGGCTGTATGAGTGTGCGTGTGCAGTATTTGTACATTTTAATTCCTTTGTGTCAGTAATTTGCCTGTGTTTTTACTTTTTCCAGCCCGGAAGTACGACAGCGGCGAATACCTTAACGTTACCGGCATCACAAGGGACCAGGCCGGAGACTACGAATGCAGCGCTTTAAATGACATCGCCTCTCCTGACACCAAAACAGTCAAAGTCACAGTCAACTGTAAGTAGGTTTCTTTCTTCCTCCTTGCTTCCCGTCTCCCCCCCCCCCCCCCCCGCTCTGCCCTGGCAGAGGCAAGGCAGACATCAGGTCCTCAATGACGCCGGTGCAGTGTCTCTGACCGTGCCCTCAAGTACACCTTTTAGAAGTTTGAAAGAGTAAAAAGCCAAGAGTGAGAAGTTTCTTCATATTTAATGTGAGAATTCCCTTTTTGTCGGTGCATGTAGGTGATTAATTCACACCAAGGAAAGGTCTGACTGTTCTAAGCACTCTTCCATTATGCAGGTAATGAGTCTTTCAAAAGAGTGAGGAGGCAGTAATGAGGAGCCGGGGCATTAATGAATGATACTGGGCTTTAGCTGTGCTGGTCACATGGAAATCACCACTCACAAGCATGAGCCAGGATGGGTGCTTGACAATTTCACCATTCCCTCTTGTTTTAAAAGTGCACCTTTGCTTTGCTGTTATTTATACGGGTTTCTGCATAAATGGCCTGCGCTATATTTCACTTTTGGCGAAGCTCATCATGCATTCGGCCTCAAAGACGGAGGGGGAGGAAGAGTGAAAGAAAAAGCACTCCTGGCCCAGTTACCGACTGAGTCATAGCTTGAACGCTAATTATGCAAGTTTAATTTTTATTTTTAATGCACCGTATTGAAGATTAAACAAATTAAAATCCCCCAAAATGCTTTAACTGCATTTTGAGACACTGGCTCTGTTTTCGAACCAAGAACCGTGGCCATTATATCTATGTAATGCCTGGCTCTAATGAGCTGGGTGTGAGAGGACTTCTAGATGCCAGTTATTTATAGCTCATCTGAGACACGGGTTCAAGGATGAAAAGTGCTCCGACAGCAAGGAGTGCCTTTTATGCTGCCGAACAAAGGAGATATTCACAATGATTGATAAGGCATGTCAGACGCCACATTTTAAAGCCACGGCCACAGGGTTATGTGGGCTTTGTTTCCAAACTGAGTCAATTGATGAGGAAGACTTTCTTTTACTGTCAGGCAAAGTCACCACAGCACGAGCATCGGCGCGACGCCTTCTTCAAGCGTGGAGGCAGTGTTTACCCGCTGCACAGAGTTATCTAGAGCTTACAGTTACAGAGCGGTTCCTGTCATTGACCAGTCACTCATCCTGTGTTATTGGGATAAAACACACGGGAGACTTCTCCAAATATTGTTTGTGGATTCCATTTTGAATGGTTTGTTAACTAAAGAACTTGAAATATGATGTTTAACATAATTCTGATACACAATACTTCAGATTCAATCTGAACTCAATTTGAATAGATTAATTTAAAAAAAACAAAAACATGTTGGAATAATTTTATCAAAGAAAAGCGGCACAAACCTCAGGGAATACACTGAAGTCTATTGGAAAGCGTTATCTCCCCATTAACTGCAATATCCATATGCTCCTTTTCAGGAACTAAGCAAAACAGCATGTTACAATGTCGATGACAATGTCTTTTTGAAAGAACCCAATGGGTTTTGAAATGACTGCATAAACCCTGAGGGATCAGAGAATAATATAACGCAGAAAGCATCATGTAAATGATTATTACTAAAGATGGAGATTATGTACACGCCTCGGAAGGCAGCTGTGTTGGACCTGAGCTCTTCTTCCCTTCGTACATATACAGCGCCACGTCTTACTGACGAGTCTTATTAAAAGAATCTGTCTGCGGTAATTGGTTTTGCAGCCTGTGTCTCCAACAAAATGTAAAAGCCAAGGCTCCCTCCCACTGAATTCATGAATGTTTCATAATTCTCTACGTTGTGTTTGAGCTATGGATGACATGTAACTCCACAGTCTGACTTTTTGTGTCCTCCCGAGCCCCTTGCACACAACGCCCTCCGTGTTATATTGTAGCTGTTTGGCATTCGAAGTGCTGCGCAACTACAAGACCGGAATAAACATTGCACGTCAATATAGTCAGTGTTTCACCTCTCGAAATGTTTGCTATATATATACGTTTTGTATATCTCGTATTTGGATATATTTCCTCAAAGGTGCCCCGTCCTTCCTCCGTAGACCCCGTGACTCGTGCTCATATACAAAGATAAGGTGGAGGATCAATGAATTACAGTCGTCCACTGGAGCGGGTTGATATGGCCACAGCGGGGTGAGCCGTGTGCCGCTCCTCACTGATTCCGCTCCACCCCCCCCACCCCGCCCCCCACCTCCCTCCCCCGGTGCAAGAGAGAAGCATTCGGACCACACGCCCGAAAACCGCTGCATCATTCAGGCTTCACTGTCACACATCAAGCTGCATTCACAGAGCAGCCGGGAGCGTGGGCTAGTGATGGCGGCCCGCTGTGCCAAGCGCTGAATTGAAGAAGGAAGACGTTAGCTGACACCCGGAACTCAAATAAGAACTAATTACGCGGCACGAAGCAACAAACGAACGTTATTAAAGATGTTACTCTGGAGGGGCACTCGTTTGCACAGCTGACAGAAGCAGTCACTGGACTTCATGAAGGTTCTTCTCCTGGGAGAAGTGTCAGGTTTACTCTCCCGTGTTTAGAAGAATAGGTGGTTTTAAGTCCCCACACACAATGATGGCAGAAAGCACTGTTACAGTATTCAGTGTTTCCCTTTACACTTAGTCAGGCGAACGGTGCACATACAGACATATATGCGCACGTGTCGGGGCAGGACTGCGTGGAGGGGGGAAAAAATAAAGATTAGAGATTATTTTTTATTTCAGACTTTTTCCAGGGTTGGGTGGGGGAGGGAGGGCGCCCCCTTGTTATAATGGTAGGGGAAACACTGCTATTGATATTGACGTTTCATTGGTTGTTGTTGCTTAATTATGAAAAAGCCTGTAATGATGTACATTGACCCTATCGAAGTATTGACCCAGAATATTTGCAGAACTTGAATACTAATTTTGTTCTAACTACTGAACACTTTCAATTAATTAAAAGACTAATTTCAACAGTACGCGGTTTGAATTACAGATTGCACTCACATATCCACTGCAGTGGATTGTTTCTAATGTCTGCTGTTTTTGTATCGACATCAATGCAGAAAAAGAAGAAAAAAACAATGCGTATGTTAACACTGTAGCACATTAAAGCAGACGTGCTACACTACAGTCAGACTACAAGTCTGACACTTCTGTTTGGCTACACATCCATCGCAGCAAGCAACGCCTTTTAAGCTGCTTTCCAAATCACAAACATTTTACGCACATACTGTCGCTGCACTTACAAAGGGCAACTTCTGCATAAGATTTAACCCCTTTGCTCATACCTTCGCTGCATAGAGAATTGTGAGATGGAATACCCAAGGAGATCGGGTGGGACATCCTGCTGTATTTCGGCAACCTGCATTTCAAACACTGCGTATTATGACATACTCAATATGTTTGTGGCATACCTAACACTTTGGTAGTATGCATATTCAAATGTACAGTTTGCCTTGAGGCTGAACATACACATTCTGTGCCGAACATTCCTGGGCTTGATTCGGGAAGGGGGACCATGGTGGATGAAACACTACCTGCATCGTTTGTGCGACAGCAAACCATTCGCCGACGACATTTGGATGGCAGAAATTGACTTTATGCCACACAAAAGGGATTCTCAGGGATAAGATCTCTGAGGAGATCTCCAATATGACAGGTCACATTTCCCCACTTAACAACTTATCAAATCACTTCTTTTACTGTAGAACCATAGCGATATAACCCAGTAAGTATGAACAGGCCTATAGTGTACTGTACTATGTATGGTATATAGTGTGTCATAATGAAAGAAAATCAGTATACTGGGTGTAGCGCATACCGCGGCTTTACCTAGAGTTACCAATACCTCCATCACAGTTTCTATCAAATAGCACCTTGCAAAGTTGTTTTATGGCCCTCTGGAGTCTTTTCAACACGATCTCTCATGGAGATGCTGACAGTCGATATTTCTAAAGATGCCATCGTCCTTCATAGCTGCATGCATTCATAGCTCACTAGCTTTTGTTGAGGTTGACAAGACCAAGGTAGTTGACTCCTTCACATTAGAATCAACAAATATATGTTATTACTATATTATTACTAGGCTTTTATTGACTTATTATTGTACAGAATAAGTTTAATACTCAAATTGTGCTGTATTACTTACCGTTGGGGTGTGTAACATGAATTATTCCAGTATGGTCTTCCTTGAGGAGTACTGTAGACTGCAGCATGGTTCACATTAGGACTGCACTGTCATTGCAAGGCGGCGCTTAATCGCATCGTCCACAGCTCTGTGACTCCCTTCTATCGGCCTGTCCTCACACTCTGCACCTCCGATCCTTACTGAAGGAGTATGCCTCTATTCATTGTTTACCTTATAGTGTTCGGCAAAATCCATACTCATGAATAGCACCTGTCGACTAAATTGACAGAGGGCAAGGTTGGACGATGTAACATATGTGACCCTCCCCATCCATTATTTAAGTTCAAGTTTTACCCTACAGTCCATTTAACAATCTAGCAGCTTTGCAAAATAAGTCAATATTACTGTAATCATTGAATGGCCGCAGTTAAATGATTCACGCATGATTTGGAGTGCAAACCTATTTGACTGCAAACATAACCTGTTTGGATCAGCTATATTGCAAATTATAGACTAATACTTCATACTGATTTGTTTGGTGTAACAATACAAGATTCAGAGCATATTTAAAGTAGAAAACAATGATCTCTGTACAGATAAAAAGAAGTAATGTCTGCAAGAATGAAGTGGCTCGGTGTGTGTGTGTGTGTGTGACGTCATACCGACCAAAGGCGTCATTGGGGAAACAGCCTTTGGTCCTCCTCTGAAGGCTTTTAGCTTCGTCAGCACTTTTTCCGGTTTCTGGCCCGTTAGGACCATGTCTGCAGATAGTGAGTCAAAAGAATCACTCCACGCTTGGGAAAAAGCTCCTTTTGTCAGAGTGGGATGCTGGTGCAGGCGGAAGGGAGGACTCAAACGCAGGAGTTCCAGACATGCTCTTTATTCCAAAACATAAGACTCACCAAACAGACGAACGTGCACCAACGGCAACTGACGTAGACAATGACGCGACAAAGGACAACTGGCACACAGGGCTTAAATACACAAGGGAGGTGCAGGTGATTGGACACAGGTGGAAGCAATCAGGCAATCACAGGACAGGAAGTGAAGTTACCCAGAGACACGAGACACAAGAAAGCTACAAAATAAGACAAGCAGACCCAAACCGTGACACCTTTAAAAAAATGATCCATTCATGTTGTGCCCTGTTGTTTCAAGATTTGTACAATCTCGTTTAAAATTTTCAATATCATTTGAGAATTTTGCCAAAGCAACAACAAACTGTCGTTTTTAGGGATCAGCTAAATTGAATTAAGTTGTAAACATCGGTCGGTCATGCCGCCGCTGTTTCTCTGTTATCGCTCCAATTAGACAGCACAGGAGTGAGTGTCACTGAGATTTCACGGGTTAACAACAGTCTAATTAAATACAGGTCCAAACAACTTCCCTCTTTTTTCAAGCTAAGAGTATAGGTGACCTCGAGGCTAATTGCAGATTAAGGACCACTAATTAAAATAAGCAAACCATAGTAATGAAAACAAATTAAAGCTTTAGAATGTTTTGTGTTTTAATAACAGTAGGCACGCCATGACACCAAGCCGGCCATTTGGCCTTCTGTGATATGATGAGTTAAAGCGCAGCAGGTTTCAGGCATTGCCTCCGTGCTGAGTCCAGTTCATGTAACCTCTTTTTGAATTTCAAACAGGCTCAAAAGACTGCATTGATCAGACTGCATTAACTAAATGACTAGCGTGCCCTTTTGTCAAGTCTTAATACATCAGGGGATGGATGAATGACAACCAAATGCCTTTTTGAGCTAAACCTGGATCCTGGCAGTTATCCAGAGGGGGAGGCTGGAATCAGATTGGCTGAAAAGCCCTGCTTGGCGAAAGGATATTTCAGCGGTGATCTTTATCCTGGTGGAATCTGATCTCTGACCTACTTTTCATATTTACATATTCATCTTCACTGCAGGTGGGTGCCGTTATTGGCTGGAATTCTCACCGCACAGTGTGACTCAAAGGCATAAATATTACATCTCGCTGGTTGGGTCTGAGGGATGAATGAGATGGAAACAACCGTGGGACAAAAAGCCAGGGTTTGATTAATTAATGAAGCCCCCCCCCCCCCCCCTTGTTGCAGAATGAACTACTAACTACATACAGATAAAACAATTGTAAAAACGCTCTTTTTCAAGCCGAGAAATCAAAGTTGACTGACCTTCTTCTGGAGCTTAGACAGGTAAAAGCCGTCCGTGCTCACCTCAGATTGAATGAGTGACTGTGCGCAGTTCAAGCTTCATGTTGCAAAATGAGATTTGACAGTTTACACAAACTGAAGTCACTCATGGAAAGTACACAGACAACCACCTGTCTTGTTGTGTTATTCGATCTGTTTCAGATGCTCTCACTAAAGCCGCCTGTAACTGCGCCAGATGTTCATCGATTGGCTATGCAGTAATTAAAAAAAGCTGCCACAAATGTGCTGAGAATAAATATGTAAAGAAGGCATGTAAAGAGTTGAGGCCTTGTTTGCAACAAAGATTTGAATTTTCAACGCAGCATCGGAAAACGACGGCTTTTTTTAGGATACATGCCCCTCCTGAATTTATGTCGATGCCACATGTTTTATATATTAGTCCCAGCCACATTCCTGAGGAAGTTAAAATAGAAGGCAAACACTTTGTCTTCAGCACACTTAAAGGGGTTCAAGATCAGAGACTGGAAGCCTCTCGACGGCTCTCAACGCGTCGATGCCAAACCGTGGCCTCACAGCTAACAAAGCTAACCGCTCCGACAGCGGCAACTAACGTTCCGGCGTTAGATTCCCTTCCCTTTAACTCTGACAGCCTTGTTTTTGTTTTTTTTGTCCATACTTTTTGCTTTGTCGACACAACATGGGCATCGCTCCCTCCTTCAACATCACTTGTTGTCCTTCAAGGCGAGCCTTCGCTTGCTCTGCAGAGCCCGGTGTATGTTGTGTACGCCTCCTCCAGTCGGCTGCAGCTGTGAACGTGGCTCACCTATTCACCGTGGCCATTAATAAAAAGAAGAGCACTTCAATTCACTAATTCATATGTGATCGTTTTCTATGAATTATGAGCATGTGCATCAAAGTGCTTTCGGCAATTACAGCCGCGGTACGCTGGATTTCTTTGCATGATTGAAATATACGTCAAATTCTTTACCTCGCCTTTCCTTCTGTTCCCCTCGAGCCAACGGCTTCCTCTAAAGCGCCCGTCATCGGGGCCTTTTTGGAATTCAAGCCCAGCCCCCGACAGACACACCCACAACATGCCCCTCTAGCTCCCCTGACAGAGTTGTTCAGGGGAGTCATGAGCATCTCCAATAGATAAGAGGCTGTTTACTCGTGGTCCGGAGACCCATCACTATGACCCTAACTGTATGACAATGTCAAGTCATAACAAGAAAGTCAAACAGCTATTAGTGCAATGCGAACATGTTTGCGCTGCATTAGCATCTATTAAAACCGGGTGAATATTGGCCCAACACAACATTTACATGGCTGTATACGACATTTACTTTACTGTGTCCTACATACTGTGTGTGTGTGTGTGTGTGTGTGTCAGAAGGGTCGGGCTGGAGCAGGTTGAAGTGAGAGCGCAGAGTTTTTCCCAAAAAAGTGCTTTTTATTCTCAAATTAATCCATGACGTGCTCCAACGACGGCTGACGTAAGACAATGACGCGACCAAGGACAACTGGCACACAGGGCTTAAATACACAAGGGAGGTGCAGGTGATTGGACACAGGTGGAAGCAATCAGGCAATCACAGGACAGGAAGTGAAGTTAACCCAGAGACACGAGACACAAGAAAGCTACAAAATAAGACAAGCAGACCCAAACCGTGACAGTGTGTGCCTGAGGCTGTGTGTGTCCAGGCCTGACTTAGTGCAAGGATTGATTGCGCTGGTGGATCAAAGGTAGAATAAATGTTCATTCATTATCGGGAGTATTTGAACACACAGCCACACAGACTCAGCTGAGCATTTGTCGACAGTTTTCACTATCCGTTGAAATCATGTGGCTTTCAACTCAAAGTAGAATACTTCCTACAATTGGTTTCTGATCCTGTCCTAAGTAGAGTTAAAGCCAGTAGCCTAGAGCTGTTTGGATGTAAATCCTACATCTCTCCAAAGCTCTCGTCTTGATTGCGATTTGGAGTCCTTGCTGCACGTGGGGCATGAATAATGCTGCGTTCACACCAAACGCGAGGCCAATTTTCGGTTGAATGGTTGCGGATGAACGAGAATTTTGAGCCAATCAGCATCGAGATGCTCCGCTCGCCGTCACCGCCGTCCTGCTGCCCAAGCGTGGATATAGTTCATGAATGTGCCGCTCACGGGAGACAGACAGATTGAACGCCTGGAAGTTAATTGGTGCCAACACGTCATCAAACTGGCTTCTGGCTAGCTGGAAGCGGCAGTCATCCACACGCACTTCGGTGAAATTCACCGCCACGTGTGCGGCGACGGATGATGTCATGAACCCAAACGCAAGGGCGTTTGTGGTTCTGACGTTTGTGTAATTTCCCAACAAGCACAGAGCAGTTGCCGTGGTTATTTCCATGGTGGATAACGGAAATGATAACTCTCTTTACAGAGATAAGCCACGCCCCCTTTGAAGGGCACGTGAATGAAGGCGGATTAACTACAACTAGTCGGGCGAGTAAACTCAGGCGGGTAAATTTAAAGTTAAGGTTAACGCACCATAAGTGTAATCATGATCTTCCGCAGAATAAATGTTCCTGAGCACAGGTTAACAAACAAAACAGGTAGACGCACAGCAACCTACTCCTTCATACAGCTTCATAATGTTGACAAAAGACGCACGCCTTCAATGCATCAAACTCTGTGGGGCATGAACGACGTGTGTGTTTACTCAGCTAGAGGTGACCTAGTGGAGCCTCCTGTGGGGCTTCTATATGTTGTGGTCAGGGGTGTGGTCCTCCTTAGGTGAGAATACGTAAACGCTGCAAGACAGGTGGGCATTTCTGTAGGTTCAACCGTTTAGTGTTTTAACAAAGACAATAGATTGGAATCCCTGGCGCTGTCAACCCGCGCAGTCCTGCACACTAAGCCGGTTATTTATATCCCTTGTATTGTATGAAAAGATGGAACACAATGTTCCCTCGCTGTTCTGAATAGAAATCTTAATTAATTAATAAATCTTGGCAAGAGAACCATTCCTCTTCGACAAGAAACAGGACAATGAAGCCCACAGATGGCAGTGCGGAACAGTGTCTCTGTGTGTAAGCTGATAAGTCATGCACTGATGAGTCCATCTTCTAATTGCAATGAAAACCCATTTTCAAATCTGGCTGAAGAGGTAGGGTTATTAATTGATCTTTTAATTAAAAAGCTTGCGTTCTCTTGGCAAACAATAGTTTGTGGCTAAATAAATCAGCGACCCGGTGAAGCCTTGTTCATTAAGGTGCGCTGCTCTCTGAGCAAACCCTGTCCATTCCTTTTAGATGGCATGCAGGTTAACAATTTTAGTTACCCTTAACATTCATTGTAGAGAAGTACAATTGCAGCCATTCTTAATTGTTTTGATGACAGGCGCCGCGTAACACAGATGTAATTGTGATCGACCCACATCTGGCCATTTGTCACCCGGCGGGGCCTCACAGCACCCATCTTTCTGCCATGCCTGTGCTATTCCTGGACCGAACCCCTTACCCCCATCTGGTGGAATCGCCACGAGTTGAGGCATGATTTACAGCATCACCACAGCATGCTCTGGATACTAAATTACCTGGATTATTGGGCCTTGAGGATTTTTAGTGCACTACTTTGCATTACTCTCAAAATCCTGATGGTGTATTGCACAATATATGATGATGTAGGACGTGCCAGCGTGTTGAAATTGGAAATATTGAATTGAACTGGATTTTATGGCAGTGATCTGTCTTAACAGATCCCATTGCCAGGATCTAAATTGGAAAGACTTGATGTTATTGCATATGCATATAACAGTATTTTGGATCACCCACCAGGTTTAGGGGGACATTTTTCTTTCTGACATGTCGCAATAGTTAAATGACTTGAATATCGCGAAGGACGATTACTTTCACCCCAACTACATATTCATTCTAAGCAATTGCCTCTTAAAGTCATCGCTGTTGATTTTTTATGAGAGGTTGCCGTTGTTGAGAAAGATGATTTGTCTCTACATCGGGCCGTTTCTGTTAAGAATCCAGAGTTTCTTTACCATTAGTAGGGAGCGCTCCAAGTGCTCGTACTGTAGGTTGATCAATGAGAACATTTGAGCAAACCTTTGACTGTTACTGTTACCTAGGGTATGTAACTCTGCTTGCCAGAATTTGAACCAAACTGTAATAGAGAACAATAATCCAAGTTAATTGAAATCCTCTGAGTCTGATGAATAAAGCTCAGTGTATTTTCAACATACAGCCGATCCAGTTCCAAAAGGAAACTCGGATGCATCAAAGGAGCAATTTCCGACGGACAGTTTGGGGGAGGTTAAGTTTTCAGTTTTAACATAAAAAGACAATTGCCCATGAAGTGAGGTTTCAAGTATTGACACACCTGCCAGGGCCGCCATGTCCACTGTCCTAGCAACGTACAGTAGGACAGCCAGGTCACCCTGGTGCTTTCACAAGCTCCAGGTAATCAATGGCCCCGCACAGTGACACCAGGAGCAGATGGTAAGGATTCTCTAAGCCTCCGTCGGTCAGCAGACTGCATTGATTTTGTCGTACTTGTTATTGGCTTACATGTCTGTGCTTGTCTCTCCTCGTTCTTCCTTTTCTTTAAGTATCGTGATGTTATGCTTTATTGCGTTAGGAACTCTCTTAATATCTATTGCAGGTTGTTGTACAGCTCTTTCGGTAAAGACGATGTTAGAAACCTTTTTGCCAAGGAGCTTTTGGGCAGGTTATTGCAATGCTGCTGTCACCATTAAAGGACAGCTTACCCCAAAATACAAAATGCATATTTTCTCTATTATCAGTAGTAATATTTGTAATCTGAAGTAACCAGGTCATTAATTAAAAGATTCAGGGCTATTTGATTCTTCATTAGCAGAGTCCCATATAGTCCCGTTATATACGGCAGGTTCTTGTGTAATCAGAAGAAGGTTGGTGGAAGTGCATCCATCATCTCAGGGTGCCTAGTCTCTCCTGCATGATCACATGTATCTCACATCGGTTTCATCTCACTACATCAATGCAACGTTTTGAATGTTTGTAATGTGTCTTATCTAAATCCTATGACACGCATGCTTTAATGAACCATGTGGCCAAGCACCTTCTTCTAAATAAAAGTTTGTCTTATTTCATAGGAATAGGCTATTTTGACATATCCATTGGATCAACTTGGCACTATTTGCAGTTGGTGTGGATTAAAGCCCGTTGTCCGGAGATAAATCAGTCCTCTCCGAGGCCGTCCGTTAGGAACATCTCCAAATGCAATTGGAAGGAAAGGTTTGAAGGCGTTTGGCCGAGCTCCCTCATTGGAAACAGGCACAGACTGACAGGTCCAACTTTCTAACTCTGAATCATGGCTGGGAGGTTCCCTTCGAGCTGCAGGACTGATTCTAACTAAGACTAAGAACTTTGTAATCCTAATCTTTCTCAATGGCACAAAGTCATTCTGCTCATATAGTCAGATTTCTGATTGTGTGTTAAGAGCCGTTTTGTTATTTGATGGGCCGGAGTTGATTCTCGTCAAGACAATACTCAATGTCAGATGAGCCCAGTGCTTTATTATGATTGTTTCTCCTTTTCCCCAAGCCTCTATTGATTGCTGTGATGGAGAAACAGGAAACCACTCACGATAATACCAGTGGGCATGGTTCCCTGAATGCATTCACTTTCGTAAGGAGCAGGTACTTTAGAAAAAAAGGGACATTGTCATTTTTTTTGTCCACAGTTTTTCAGTTCAGGATTACTGCGTGTGGATAAGTTCACAATAAGAACAAATGAAACATTTGTATTACGTGACTTATTGTGTGACTATGCGGATGGCAAGAATGCCGGATGTTTTGTCCAACCACATGCTGTATTTAACAATATGCCTTTCTCATGAGTCTATACAAGTTCAATTCATCAATTAAATTTCTTTCAAGAATTTTATAGAAGCAGTGTGAATATTTGAAGTACAAAGGAATGGGCCGCTTTAGAAAATGTCCATATGTAAAAGCTGCCTTTGTGACACTGGCAAAGAGATTTACACCACATTTCAGCACATGAAAGGAGCCTCATTTTGCATTCACTGAACCCGCGCGTGCCATTGAGTCTGTGAACTTCCATTAAGTCATTTATTACCATGCAGTGCAATTCATTTTTCTTTCTGGCATCAAGGATGGATGCCCTCTTCCCTCCCCAGCACCGCCTCTGTGGACTGTTTACGCTATATAATGTGTGCAATGTCGGAGGTTGTCATATTCAAGTTCAACATCCCTACTTCCCCTTGTGATTCATGTCTTTCTACGACTTTGCTCGAGGGGGGGGGGGGGAATAATGCATTTGTTTATTTCGACTGACCCGCCAACGTCTCTCTCTCTGTTCTCTCAAGTTGCCCCAGCTATCCATGAGATGAAAAGCCATGGAGTCGGCCTGGGACGCACAGCTCTGCTGAGGTGCGAGGCGGCTGCGGTGCCTTCTCCAACATTCGAGTGGTACAAGGGTGAAAAGAGGTGAGCCCATTGTGACAGTATCAGCAACATATTGAAAACACGTCTTCAGTTCATCCTTTTCGGTAATAAGATACTTGTCAGGCCGCACTTCATTCGCCTTTATTGCTCTTACTTAGTTTCCTAAAAAATGGAAATTAGCAAGGTAGAAATGTCGAATTCCTTCTCCTGCTTTAAAAAGTATTTTTGCTTTTTCTAAATATTGAATTAAATGCAAATTGTATCATTAAGTCAATTGGTTTCACAGCTGCTCCAGCTCAAATTGACTCAGCAAACACCAGATAAGGGAACAGATAAAAGTAGACCGCAAACAAGGAGCTTCGGTCACAAGTAAGGTGAGACCGAGCACGTGAATTTGTGATGAAGTTGCATACAGTTCACATCCAGTGTGAGTGTGAATGGGATGGATCGTCGGTTTTATAGGCGAACGTGCTTGAGCCCATATAGAAATGAAGAGGATGCGTCTTTTCACACTCGATCTAAGAAGTGCCTTGAAGACATTTCTTTGGGGGCTTACAGAATCTAAGTTGTCCCGATATATATATCAGCCACTTAACCGGCTATTTGTTATTACTCTTTTGATTTTTCACAAGGTCCATAAACAAAAATGTTCCATGATGACGCAATAATTAGCAGATCATACGTTATCATTCATTATAATTTGAGAACAAGTAACGTAAATGTCTGCTAGGAAAGGTGAGGTTTCCATTCATTTGCTTTTTACCGTAGACCATGCATTCATTTGTCCTGCGTTTGGTTTCTTCCGAGGAGGTCCCACGTATGTGTTCCTGCAAGAGTCATTCGTGCCTTGTCCTCACCTCGCTTCCTAATAAAATGTTTGCCTGCAACCGGCTTAAACCATTCGCGGCACATACATCAATCAGTCTAGCTTCAAGTGTCAGTTCTTGAATTTAGAAACCAAATTACCCCCATTACTCATCATTTACCCACTCCTGGTGAGCACAATTTCCAATCATCAGCTCACACTGTGCTAATTGTAATTATGGGGTGGATTCAATTTATTCAATTGCTAAGGAGGCAAGTTGGCATGATTCTAGTCTTTACTTGATTCAAGGACTTGTTCTTTTTGTGACTTCTTACGTGGCTAAATGGAGGTTTCTTCATGTACTTGTCATTACGAAAAAGGACATTATTAGCAATACTTAGTCATGCCCGACATCAGCGGTGACAGTGACTACGCGTGTGGGTGATGAAGTCCACTTCTTATTTCGGTGCGAGGTCGATGCAGCTGCACCAGGAGCGCTGTGCTGCCGGCTGCCAGCTCGTCTCTGTCGGAACTCGTGTGACAGTTTTGACAACCAAATCGTTCTCTGTATGTGTCACTTCTTTCCTTCTTACAATGGGACTGGGTGAATGTTTGTGTGTGGGGGGGGTGGGGTTCTTTCACTATGATTGAGGGGAGAATTGACTGGTTTGATGTTGAAACAGCAAAGAGACGATACTCCTGCTGAAATTATCAGTGACGTGTGAAACATTCGAGGAGGCCGCAGTGGGAGAGGGAACAACAGATTTTTGGATAGTTGGTGGACATAAGGTCGCACATGGTGTTTTCACTCACAGTGTCTCTCGGAGCAACTCAAGCCAAGCTCAACATCATGGGGGGGCCATGGCAAGGCCAAGGTAGAAACATGTCTTCCCTCTGGAGGTTTGTATGGTTTACAATCCAAAATGTGAGCGTTTTAACACAAACCACAACAACAAACCAAGCTTTAATTTCCACAAGAATCCCACAATTTGAAAGATCATATTGACGGCCGGTTGCTGCTAGCGGTTTTAATGATTAATAGTTAGTTAAAATCATATTATGTTGCAAATTAGAATAAATTGAGTATGAATCCTAAACTCATGCATTCATGTGCATTGAATGATATTACTAAGCTTCTGCATATAGACACCATTAGTTGTTAGAATCTGACATATTATTTAGATGACACCAATTTTGGCAAAAATAGGGAAACCTACCAAAACCCGTCTCATTCAGAGATGTTAAGAGATAACCCGGTCAAGAGTCAGTGTAGTTTAGAAGAGAAGGGAGCAGTACCCTTTGACGTTTTCTCTTTCTCCAAACGTATACGTTCCTCTGTGCATAATAATACATTTCATGACAAACTCACATCCTTGCTGAGGCGAGAGAGGGGAGACCGTGTCCAAGGGGTTCCTGAAGGAAGCTGATGATGTTTTGGCATTTTTCCCGAGGATGTTTGCTACATGACCACCAAAGTAAACAAGTATAAATGTAACAGCAAATCTAGCAGGCGCTCCAGGGGCCTGTTTCAATAAGGAGGTTCAACCAACTCTGAGTTAAAACTTGAACTCTGAGTTGACTTACCCTGAGATGGGAAACTCTGAGTTTTCGGTTACAGAACAGCTGAAATGAGTTAGTTCAATCCACTCTGAGTTGACCTACTCTGAGTTAAGCGCGTGCACCACAACTATAAAAAGCCATTATCAATGGAGCGCAGATATTACGAGTCACCATGGCAACAGCGCCAGACAAAAAGAGGTCTTCATATTTTTCACCAGCAGAACTGGATGTGCTTATGCAAGCATATGGAGAGTACGAACATATATTTTAAAAAAAAAGCAACACGGCTGCAGCGGCGAAGGACAGAGAGTTAGCTTGGGAGAAAATAGCTGCTCGAGTCAATGCGTAAGTTTACATTTGAATTACTGTTATACAGTGTTGTGTGTAATTAATTTCTATGTATTCTAAAAACTGTAATTTAATTCCGTAATTTAAAGTAAAATCTGATGTAATTGCATTAAATGCTGCATAAACTATAAAGCAATTCTGTATAAAACAATAGTGGATTTAACATCAAATTTAAAAGATATATTTTTTCAAGAATAATTCATGCAATTGTATAATGTTTATTTGAAAGCATTAAAAGTGCAGTTTCTTGTCTCTCCTTGTATTGTTCAAGTGGTTGAAGTTGATATGGGATTTAGAAAGTAATTAGTAATAAGTAGACCAATACTTTCTAGAGATAGTCATTATTACATTAATCTAATTACACTGTTGAAGAAGCCAGTTGTAGTTAGTAATATAAGTGACTTGCCCAACTGTTATAATATCAGAAGTGAAACTGGAAGAACAGTGTGTTATTCAACCTAATTTTAATTTTCATGTAGGTGCAATCCTGCACATTAATACTGTGGATGGACCTCCTGTTGACATAGTCCGCTTCATTTTCGGAAGGTGCAATGATGGGAATATGTGTGCCATCAATGCATCCAACCACATTCGGAAATCCTAAAAGGAATTCTATTATTAGTTTACTTCCAGGGGTCGCAGCAATATGCTCTTAACTGAACGTCATTTATCAGGTTAGCCTCATTTAAACCGATTTATACATCACTGACCTGCAATCCTGTGAAACTCCTCTTTGATGGCTCTCACGGGTTTGTGCCCAGGAAACAGCACAAAAATTCGGAGAAAGCGCTTAAGAGCGAGGCACACTTTCCTTACAACTCTGCAAACAGTAGCCTTACTGATATGTTCTGCATCCCCAATGTTATACAGAAAACTACCATTTGCAAAGAAACGTAACGCAACGCAAAGCATCTGCTCGGATGTTAGAGCACGGCCGCGATGGCTGATGTTTCTGATGTAAGGATGGATGAGATTATGGATGTATCTTATTGACTGTAAAGAAAAACGGTACCGCTCAAATAAAAATGAATATGGATATGACAAAAAATCCACTCTGGGTCTCAAAATCCTCTCCCGACGTAAATGCAACTCCCTACGGATTAATGCAGCCTCTTCATCCACAGGATCGTCCATAAAAGGACATGCCATTTCATTCACTTGATTTGATGCGCTCTGCGTGACTGAAATGTGCGCAATGAATGAATACCGAAAGAATGAATGAGGTGATTAAATACCACTTCCTCTTTAAAAAAGGGGAGGAGACGAAATAAACTCTGGGTTTCCCGAAGAAAACCTGCTCCCGACCAGGTTAGGTTCACAGAGTAAGTTGCCATGGTAACTGACTCTGAGTATAAGTTACCTCTCTTTCTGAAACAGGCTTGACTTACTCTGCTTTCTCAGGTTTAACATACCTCCCATTCTGAAACAGAAAACTCAGAGTTTCCCTCATTTCAGGGTTAACATACTCAGAGTTTTCACTTAACCTCCTTTCTGAAACAGGCCCCAGCTGTAGGATGTATTGTGATCCCCGTTGCACCTGCAACACAACAACGAACAAGGTGTCAAGTGGCATCGAGCGGGTTCATCTCTAGGTCATTCCTCTCCCCTCTCAGTGCTTCACAGCGTCCTTCGACGAGAACAAGGGATAAATTGATATGTAGGAGAGTGTGATAAAGTGCTTCTGAACCACCACTAAAGGACAACAAACAATTGTTCTGCCCTTCAACATTTGTGTGTATGGGTGAAAGTGGAATCGTGATTTTGTGATTCCGTTCTGCTTTTTCAGGATTATCAAGGGCCAAGGCATCGACATCAAAAGTCTCAGCTCCAGATCAGTGCTCACAGTGAACAACATGACGGAGGATCGCTACGGGAACTACACGTGTGTCGCCACCAACAAGCTAGGGACGGTTAATGCCAGTGTGCCTCTCATCCGTAAGTTGTAGTCTGATCTGCTCGTGGAGAACTGGACTGGTGGAGAATGAAAGAGTGTTGTGGAGATCAGTGTGGGCTTACATGTCCTCACAAGGGTTTCCACTTTTGCTGCAGCGTTGTTGCTGAAGGAGAAAAGCTAAAGTTCAACCCAGTGCTTCAACCGGGTGCCCACACATCACCAGAAGAGGTGGTTTCTTTGTTCCTCCTCGCCATTTTGGAGAATGTGGATTGGTTAATACAAATGCAAAGTCTGTACCTGTGTGTGTGTGTGTGGGTGTTTTGTTTCAATGTTTACATCTGCACGTGTGCTGGAGTAAAACACCAGCGTTTTTCACTCTGGGGTAAGAACGTCAATTACAGAAGTCGCTCCACGGGTCAGCCGTGCTCCGATAAATGCCAAGACGCGGCTTGACTTACGTGGTTTTCAGGACAACAGTAGGCATCAAGAGGCCAACTAATCAGAGGCCAAACTGTAGATTCATCAGTGATAGACTGCAGAACCGTTTGACACGGTTAAGAAAGCTTTCTGAATGGCAAACTGGTTAGCTCAACACCCTGAAACCAAGACGGCAAAGGTTTCCACAAAACCCCAATTTAATCCCCTTACACCAGTGCTACTGTTCATCGGAAGGCAACACCCATGTCGCTCCACGAGCAACTTCCCTGTAGAGCCTCTTGCCATAACATACGGTCCTGGTGAGGGCTTCATGTGTCTTCCACGAGGCTAATTCAAGCTCTTTGCCAGGGATATCAGTTAAAAGTCATTCTGTCATAACACTGGTTACATAATGTCAGGGTAACCGCAAGAGTTGTAGACGCTTCTGGTACTGATTGTGTCCCCATTCCTGCGTTCTTGTCATAATACAACTGCCTCACGCACCGATTTGGACTTATTGCCGTTAATCGTATTTTAGTGTACACATGCAGGGACAAGTCATCAACCAGAGGACTAAGTGGTCATTTTAATTGATCATTAAAACATGCATTAATAGTCCTCTTATGCATGTGGGAATCATAATGAAAGTGAAAAGGCTCTGTATTGTTGTAGTGCTTAACAGTGTGTTTCACCAGGTCAATCAACAGACAAGAAATAGGAAGCTCCTTGGATTCTGGTGTTCACACACTCCAGTCCACAGCTCCACCCGCTGCATGTACACTCCTTTGATGTGAAGTGGATTTCAACTACTTTCATTGTTGAAAGAACACAACACTTTTTCTTCTCAAAGACTTTTACAATATCCGTGTCCCCACATTCGCAAACTTTTTCAAACTAACTTTTTCCTAAGCCTACGCTGTTTACTGGCATTTCAGTTATTTTCTCCACTTGTTACCTGGCATCCAGCAGAAAAGACAGGAAGGGGTTGGAAAACATATTTTCTTCAATGTTTTAAAAAACGAGTGTTGGTGACAAAAGAAATCCACTTAATGTATTCAGTGATGAAACATGAACAGGTGAATTCAATTATTCAGCAGTTCGCGCTGCGCCCTGTGATAATAGCATCGTCCCTAGCAGGCCACAGACGGAGAATACAAAGACATATTCCTGTAGAGTTGGCAACTGTCAAAGGAGCACTCCACTCTCCTGTTTGTGTATGCACGGAAACATCAAAGGCTTGTCTCAGATCCTCAAATGGATGATCTTAATGTGACACCAGCGAGGCCTCAAAGGCAGAGCGGCAAAGAAACCCTCGGAATAGTCAGAGGAGGCAGCATCCTGTGCTCCTGTGCCTCCACTCCCCCTCTTTATCTCTTTGTTTCTGCTTCTATCGTTGCTTTGTCTCTCTGATTCCCTTATCTCACTCTCGTGCCCTCTCCATCTTTTGTCCTCTTTCTCCCCCTTGTCTCTCTTACCTCCTCTCTGGCATCTTCTCTAATGCACGCACACACACGCACACACACACACACACACACGCTGCCCTTTCGTTCTCATGATCTCTACTTATGGAAGAGAGGCCGATACTGCTGTTGCGCTTAATGAGAAATGGCAAGCAATCGGCGCAGCACTCGCGATGCAAATAACAAAACCCAGAGGTTAGATTTCACCCTACGGGTGACTTTGGAAAGCTATATTAGAACCAGTCGATAGCTATTGATGAGCAAGTTGGGGAGGGGGAAAGCAGGCATGCATATTTAATAGTGCATCATACATTGAGGTGAATTCTAAGTGGAAACACAATGTGAGGGTTGGAGTAGTTTATTTGTTGTCTCCATTATATAGCGAGGTTTTCAGACTGTCCTTTAGTTAATAGGTTCAACTAAATTAGTGTCACTATTCTGAAGTTGCAGGTCCTTATCCTTAAGCAGTGGAAGTCCTGTTTGTGTAAATTGAACAGTCACTTTAAATCTTTCTAGGAAAAAGCATGCCATTATCCCTTATGAGATAAACTGTGACTCTGAAAAACATTCTCCCAGGGAAAGTGAACACATACACCTTCCAAGCACAGCAGCCACTGGGAGACAGCTGTTTGGTGTCAAAAGGAACGTGGATGAAAGCATCATGGCTGAGTGCACATGTTGACATGGCTGGTTTTGACCAAATTCTGCATATTTTAAATGAGTTGGATGGCCGTAGGTTTGGATTCAATTGTGCCAGTTTTGTTTTCGACCATGTGGGTTTCTGTGCTGTTCAGCCATTAGTCAGGCATTGTGATCTCTTTCAGCTAAGTACCACTTTAAGCTGTGTGTTTAACGCTGTGCTGAAACACAAACTGAGTTCTTTGGAGCAGAAAGAAAGCATGCAACCTTTTTGCCACTACCTGTCAGAGTACTGTGTGTGTGTGTGTGTGTCTGTCACTTTATGAATAATCAGTGTCATCTGCGAATAGACAAATAGTAAAGCAGTAAAGCACTACTAATTAAATAAAAAGCCTATTTGATGGCAAATAAATTACCTTTCTGTGCTTCTACGTATGATTGCAGATGGAATATTTGTATTTAATAGATAACAACTGGAGCAGAGCCTTTACAAGTCTGTGTTTTCTCTTGATAGCTTCACTGTACAACAGAAAAGTCATTTAAAAATGTATCAGCTAAGTGGTCAGTGGTTGTAAAGAGCTAAATCAGTAACACTTAAAATCTTAGAGTGAACTGGATCTGGCCCAATTGTTACTTAGAATGTCTGTTATTTAGTCTGGCTATGTAAATGGGTGTGAGGGGTGTACTCAAGCATTTCCTTCAGATTATTTTGTGTAGAAACCAACAAGTGATTTAAACATGAGCATCTGTGTTAACAGAAATGTCCTAAAATACACAATTATTTTTAGTTTGGGGAGGAAGGAATTCATGTAATTAAAAGAGACAGGAAAAATCTGCCGCAGGTGTTACAGGTAGAAGGGAATAAAATGCTTCAGACACAAAAAGTTACTAGCGTGGGTGTTACACTCTGCATTTATTGTTCATCAACACAATATTTTGTTAATGATCAATCAACCAGTTACTTTAATTAGCCAATAAGCAATAGCACTGCAGGTTTGACCCCGGTTTGTATCCATCAGATATATTTCCGTTACACGCGAGGTTCTAACAACACTTTTTGCCGTGCTGGCTCTTCAAACCATCTGTTCGTGAAGCTGTATCACCCAAAACATAATTAAAAATATTTATATCATTTTTACCATCTTGTGCATTGTTGGCCTAATCCAAATAAAGATGGTCCTGCTTAATTTGTTCAAGGTTTTATAATGAGTCCACATGAGAATAATTGATGTTTCTTAAAAAGTAAAGAAATAACAGTAAGTGTTTCCAACAAGAGGTAATGGTAACGGGAAGTTTCCTTGAACAACACCTAGTGTTTTTCACACCAGGTTGTGTTTTTTTTTTCTTTGTGCGTACTCATGTTAGAAATATATACCCCACACATTCGCGCACACCTTCTGATTTTAGCTGAGGTATAACAATCACCAAGCTGGCAATCCCCATTTCAACTTCCCATTTCATGTGCTCGATGGAAGCCAACTTCGATGAAAAGACTGGCGCTGTTCACTCCAATTTTCCGAGGAGTCCTCCAGCTTAATTGGTCAAGCTCTTATCCCCCAGCCCACCTCGGCTTAGCCCCGGAGGAGATTTTCTCTGCCTATACCTCCGCCCTCATTTCCTCCGTTTTTGCCTCTGTCCCTCCTCCCTTCCCTGAGCAGTAATCGGAAGAGACTGATGGGGGAGAAAAAGAGTTCCTCTCTCTCCGTCTCAGTCACTGCTCGCCCCCCCCCCCACCCACCCCCCCGGGCAGGAGAGACGGCGCCGGCTAGATGGTTAATGAACGTCGTGTTCGTTTGTCACGCTTATCAATCACCGCACGTGTAGGTAGTCATTTCGACATGTCTCCTCATCTGCCATTGTTGCTGCTGATGTTGTTTGTTCCCACACTGTGGGATTGTACCTGAGTCACGGGGGGGAAAAAAGAGATGGAGGAAAATGGATGCTAAAGGCGAAACCTAAAGTGTGGGTGTGTGTGTTTGTGATTGCAGCTCAACATGCAGGGAAAAACACTGGAGATGTTGTGAGGCACCTTTTAGCCTCGTTGATTTCATCTGTGTTTTAAATAACTGCTTATTCAATCCATCGATCACAAAAGATGCTGGATCTTTGCACCATTCCTCCTTTTCTGATTGTTAGTCAGTTTTTTTTTGTTTAAAAGAACATTGTTTGATGCAGATTTTTTTTTTTCACCCAAAAAGGATCATAACATATCAAAATACGCTGAATTAATTCAACATGGTGATGGTGCAGTTTCCTTTAGTGTTGTACAATCGTTCTCCTATTTGAATGCCTGCATTTCCATACACAAGCAATCATAAAAACCATTAACATTTCCCGTCTCCCTGCAATGAGGAAAGGTTGAGTGTTCATTCTGCAGCCCAGCGGGCAATGGGCTTCATACCCACCCTCCCTCACTGACTCCTGTGGAGGCCAAACGCAGCGCTGGGAACGCTCATCCCTGAATGACTGGGCCCGGCGGACGCTCACGGGAAGATCGGGTTCTCTGGACAGCATTAAAACAAAATGTTGAAAAAAAAGACACAGGAGGAATTAGTCGTTTGCTGGCTGACAATAATGAACACGGGCTTTTTACACCGACTGTTCTGAAATCATGGAGCAACCAGTGAGGAAAAAAAAAAGGAGAAAAGAGTTTAGGAATCAGGAATGTGTCCCGGCAAGGATTTTTAAAATGCACTCAAATGGAGCATTATATTACTACCCGTTATTTTGTGGCATACTAAGTAACTTATTACACTTCAGCAGAAAATGGCAATATTCTGTCTGTTGTGGGTTTGCTAGTATTAAGATCAATGTTATTGACTGGCATGTATTTTATGAAATGCTGCGTATCTTTGGTTTTATTAGCTCGCTACTACTTCTCTTCTATTATGGACTTTTAAGGACTACAGCCTAACGCAGCTTTAGCATTACCTCCTCATTATGCTGGTGATGAGTTGAACTTGAACACAGATTCCTACAAATCATGTCCTATAAATCTCTCGTATTATCCCGTTCGGAGAGAACAAGGAGAATAAGAATCCATGAAATGAAATAGCAGTGAAAACTAATGTATTTTATCTTGCAAGTGGGCAGGATGTGCAAGGTCGACCGCCATATTGAGTGCGTGAAATGATGCATTGCTCTGCTGAATAGGAGAAAGAGCCCAAGTCAGTGTGGAGCTATGAGGGAGGGATGGCGTGTCAAAAGATATGTTCCAGTTACGGACGAGTGTCTCAGAGCTCATGAAATGATTCACTGGTGAATTCATCCTCAAGTATTAATCAGATAGCACCCGCCTGACTGTTAGGAGAAAGAGCTAAAAAGAAACTGTCTTCACATATGGGCTCCCCAAGAAGCACTTAGAGTGGAAACATTTGTTGAAGAAAAGATGACTTTCCCCACCACTGTACCAAGGGAAAAAAGACATATCATTTCAAGTTTGAGAACTGATTCCTACACAACTTACCCATCAAAAATGAATGATGAAATGGAAAGAAAGCCCATTCCTCATTGTATTTGGCGACACGGTCATTACACAGTTGTTAAAGTGCCTCTGGAGGGTGACACAGAGACCACCTATCGAGAGCGTGGTGTGTGGATGACAGTGGATCGGCCGCATTGAGCTTCATCGTGAATGGAATCAAATTGAGAGTCAAAACACCCCAGTGTAGGATGGCCCTGGAACAACCGTGGGTAGCAGTCTTTCTTTGTGTGTGTGTGTGTGTGTGTGTGTGGATATGTGTGAGGTGCAATTATGGCCGTCGCGGTCGTCTTTGTGACAGACAGGCTCCTCCTCTACAAGGAAGCCCTCTTGAACAAGCTGGTTGTTACTTTCTGTGAGGAGTATAAATAGTTGTTTAACTGCCAACGTGTACCTTGCATTGTTGTTTGCTGGAAAAAAAAGAATAGGGGGTTGAACCAGTGCATCACTTTGAGTCTGAGTTGCAGCTTTGCCACAGACCCCAGATTCTTATCCCCGAATGGGCTTTTCCTGAATTAAAGGCTTATTTATATAACAAAAAGCCATGCTTATTTATTTATTTGTCACTTTAGCTTGAATGGGCAGTTATATCTGTACACCAAAGCCACTTTCAATAATTGATGCTGCTGACCAGCGTGGATTTAGCTTTGAGCTTTGGAGGTCAGCAATTCAAAGTAAACTGGCTCAGCCATTTTCGATTCCTTGGTAACAATAGCATTGTCAACACCAAAATTATTTTTGCAAAAAAATGTCAAAATGTTTACCTTTATTACCTTTATTTACCTCTTTGCATCTCTCATCAGTCTATTGATAGAGGATCCATTCTTGACTAAACACGTGTGGCTATCCATGAATATGACTAAACATGATCTACTCGGTGTGACATTTTACTCATGCACTTCTAAAGTAAAGAAGGTCCTTTAGATCCTAAGCTGCTGTCCTCCTTTGGACACACTCAGCTCAAGTAGTTAACACACTGGACATTATTCCTTCTCCCAGATGCCACCAGTGGCTCAGCCTGCAACCAGTTCATGAGGTAATGAGAGCGGTTCCCTTGAGTCCCGCCCGCAGAGGGATCAAAGGCAGAGCGGCCTGGTACTGGTTTTTTGGTACCTCCACCTTGCTCAAGCTTCCAAGCCAGCTGAGCCAATACATCGTATCAAGGAAGTGTTATTTAGTAGTATTTTAGGAGTATTTAGTATACCGAAAGCGTGATTTAGCTTTTTCACCCAATCATAAAGTCCATGTAGCAATGATGCAAAATAATTCTTCATCCTAAGACCCCTGTGGACGCCATTGTGAGCCTTACCTACTACTGCTTTTACCTTTTCAAAGATAGGACGTCTCGCCCTGTGTCAATCTTGGCAAACAAAAGCAGCTACTGTAAATGTTATCATCCGTCAACCGCAACATTTATTTTGCCAATTGATATGACAAAATACTTTTTTCATTATTGGCTTTTGCTTCAGTATGGTGTGTGAAGAATGCGTGGCATGTGATCCTGTCGTAGGCGGCTACTGGAAATGAAATCCATGAGCCTTTGTGAGGCAATAAATAGCAAAAGGCGGCGGCCACAGGCCACGAGCCCGTCTGCACTGCCCCTGGGCCCCTGGTTCCCCTCATTTTTTGTCATGTCAGTGACCCATGCAAATGCAAAGGCAACTGGGTGGATAAAGGGTATTGTTTATGTGGCGGTTGCATCTCGCCGCAGAGACAGCGGTCCCCAATGCATGGAGAGGACTTGCCTCCATTCCCTGTCCTTTTGTCCTTGCATGCATTTTTACTTTTATTTTACGTCTCCATTCTGGTAATAATACATGAATGTCCTCTTTCCCTCCCCCTCCCCTTTACCCCTTCTCCTCCCCTGTAGCAATTATTGAACCCACCACCACTAGTGCTGTCTCAAGCCCAGGTCAGTATATGTCACCATGCTGTACACCAGATCAGCCAAGAGGTCCGCCACCTCGCACTAACCTGAGCTGAAATTGTTTCCTCCATCTTGATTTATTTCAATTGGCTGGCTGGAATGCCTGCTGGGTGTACAGCTTCGTTGTATGTCCTTTTATTTCGTTGATTTGCATTCCTTGTTTTTGTTCTGTATATTTTGGGTTGGCTTCTACAGCCTGGCTACACATATATATATATATATACGTCCTGCAGCCTATGTCATCACAACAGCCTGCCGTCGTTTCATTAAAACGCAACCACCACCCCCACGTGGAGCACACAGTCGCGTCATCAAAGTGGCTGTTCCATGGGCCTCTGGGTCTGATGCTTTTCATGATGGCTTCTACTTCTCTCTCTCCCTGGCTTCCTCACCACAAACGCCGATCATTAGTGCTGCCTAAATGCCGTATACATCAGTGGCAGGAAGCTGTTGGTGGCAACGGGCCCTTGGTTTGTTGTCTGCAAGATGGAATCTCTGCTTTCTTTGTACTTTTATCACTTGCACTCTGTCTTCATCTTCCTATCTCTCTCTCTTTTTCTCTCTTTCTCTCTGTCTCTCTGTCTCTCTCTCTCTCCCTTCCGTCTGTTCCTCCCTCTTTTGAGAACAATCAGTTGGCGCTCTGCCACCCTATTTAACCTGATTTCCTGCTAGTGCTGTTGTCAGTGCTACACTGTCAATGTCACCCTTGTCTGCCCCCCCCCCCCCCCCCCCCATCCCCCATCCCCCCCTCTCCCTCTCTTTCTGTGTTCTGCCGCTTCCACATTCCAGCCCAGAGTAATCCCCTCTGCCTGGTTGTCTTTGCTCTTTCTGTAATGGTTTCGCAGGATGTAATCTCTCATGCCGGTTACATTAATTTTTATTGCTTAATAATGTTCACGTGCACAGAAACACGTGCACTAACACAGGAAAGCTCTCACTGGCACGAACCAGCACAATGAAAACAGGCTGAAATATTCAAATATGCTCGGTTGCACTTGCAGTAACTCGTGGTCACATGAGACGATTCACGCTGCATGAGGGATTCTCTCTGTGGGGTTTTCTTTAGTGACTTTTCCTCCACCCTCCGTGGATGGCCGCTGTCGTATTCCACTGGCGTTCTGTGGAGACACTGCTCTGGATTAGCACATGTCCGCCTGCATTCTGTACCTGTCTATCTCAGCCGAATATAATTATCCATGGAGATTCTGTCAGATAGCAAGTCAAAATAAGCACAGCGGCAACCGGCAGTCCTATGCGGGGCCCTGAACTCTCGTTTAATGTAACGCCTCCAGAACAAATGACAATTTCATGGTCCAAAGGAACACCACTGGCTTCAATTGTGGAGATAAACTCACTGAGCGACCCACTGATCTTGTTTGGTTCCAAGTTAATTTTCGGATGGTACCCCGCACCCTTCCACTGAATGGCTTGGAAAAGGGTTTTTTTTCAAAGGGTTCTTCGTCCCTGCCGTTCTTTAATGAAGTTGATAATTAATTTGATCAGTGAAAGAAATCTGCTTCTATTCCCCCTGTGAATGACTTTGGGACGGTGTGCTTCCAAACTAAAGAATGACATTCTCTACGGCGAGGTAAGCAAATCAGATCTTTGGGGTGGAAACATCGTTCACCCTTCACTGCACTTGGAGTGCATGTTTCAGCCCGTCGATGGAATGACAAATGACAAAAAAATTCAAATTACATAAAGAAAAGAAAATTAACAGGCAACATCAGTCATTGTGTTTTTGTATCTAACCCGTGATGTTGTACCAGTTGTATCCGTTCAGGTTGGCTAAAATGATAATGTGTCTGTCTATTAGAACGTTTTTTACTCTGAGCTTGTGTACTTTGATCTTTCTAAGACACAATAATTCCAACTCGTATTACCAGCCAGCGGTGGTGAATAATGCAAGTCGGAGGGAGTACATATTCTTAGCTAGTTTCAAAACTCCAGAAGTTACATGGTGAAATTGACTTGAAGATGCCTAATATGGGATTGGGACCATTTTTATTCCTATTCCTGGTTCCCAGCATGGTAATGGTAACGAGAATTGGCCCGAGCTAATGATGCTAAAACAGCTACACGTCAACGAAGCATCTGGGTTTTAAGCATTCACATTCACATTAATGCTCTGAATGGTGTACACTGCTCATTTAAAGTGTGACACACAAAATAACGACATTGCACTTTAAATTGATCTACTATTCTGATGTGTCTACTAATCAGAAGAGTAACTATTAAGCTGTTCATGAGATTTGATTGAGTGAAACTAGACTACCACTGCATCACTGCATCCAGTATGGATTTCTTTGATATTCAAAGCAAGTAGTGCGTATCTAATGGCTATTTTCTTCAAGCCCTGACAAGGCTGTGTGAAGCTGAAGGTGTCACAAAACTACCACGCTACAGTATAAACCTCACTGAATTTAAATTCAAGAAAAGCAGGCTAATGACGAATCAATTGTGGGGGCGGCAGGAAGGCCGGTAATGCCAGAAAACCGGTCCGGACGTTCTCTGGGCGAGCTGGACCTGCGCGGTCTGGGGGCGGGAGCAGCGAGGAGGATGACGGACGTGATGGACGCCGTCCTGAATGACTACTCCCACTCTCTTGATGATGAACTGTGGCAGATGGACACCACATTGAGCCACAAGCTCATCCTACCAAAGAGCAAGATGCTGTGCTTCAGGCGTTCACTTGTGACCACTCAAGCCAGCTGTGACCCCCCCCCACACACACACACACACACTCCCACACACACACTCCCACACTCCCACTCAGAAAGACACACTCACCGCTCACATCCCTCATTAATCACACAGAAATGTCCTTTTTCTACATTTGTTGAAGATACAATACCAAAACTTCATAACAAATATGGTAAAATGTTCATTCGTATTTCAATGATACTGCTGATAACATAGAACTAGTTATTTAAAATAAATAGCTTGACATTTTAGATGAGAAGATATACAACCCTCTCGTATCTGAATATTTCATATGAATCTACAGCCAGCACTGGTCGGCACAAACATTTGCATTTTTGCATAATATCCTTCAGACATCAAACAGGTCACGGATGTTTTACTGTTGATGTTTTTGAATTTCTATTCTCCTCCGTAAAGACCCCTGACACTCATTCCAGGGCGTCAATAAAAAATCGTATCCTCTCCAGTGATTTCGTATCTTATCTCATCAATGTCATCCAGATATGTTCACACTTGTCAGGGAACCAAAGACAGAAATAGAAACCATCTGGTGTTGCTGCACGACAGAATCTCCTGTGCCAAAACAAAGTTGAAACTGGCTCTTTTTTTAAATGGTAGACACCACGTTTTGTTAATAGTTAAGGTCTAGAGCTTTTTTTTTTATCTTTGGCATATGGTTTTGTATGCATTTACCTAAATGTGAAGCACTAATCCAATACTCCAAAGCAGCTGGCTGGTTGCCACCCTGCCATCCCGATGAAATGTAGATCTGTGATAATAGCATCTGCTCCCACACGCTTTCACTTCTGTTTATTCCCGCAAATCACTTGACAGTGGAAAAACAATGTTCTTAACACTGTACCGAGTCCAATTTCTTGTCTTTTGCGAGGCACGGCGTACAGTGCCACTGGTTCGAGGGACACGACATGCATTATACATAGCGTGCGCGTGACTCTCTGATTCCCACGTGTCGTGTCAACTCCCAAGTAAACACAATTCAAGCAGCCTCAGCGTGGCTAAGTGAGGATGATCGACACACTACTTTGCTCCCCTATTTATGCTGTTCCCAGCCCTCATTTCTCGTAGGACTTCATAATTATATGTGTTTTATCTATCACCTGGTATCATTTCAGAGATGGAGCTAACCCAGCCCAGCATGAAGCACTGGGAGATATGAAGGAGACATTAATAAAGGTGTCTCAGTGGAGAATATGAATCGACTCGTGTTGAGCGCATCCATGATGGAGCAAGACTTGTTTACTCTTTGTTGTGTTGTTTGAAAATCACATCACAATCCCAGACTATTTTCTGATTGATTTAGAATGAGAGTAGGTCATATCGCGTTCTTTATTCAAGGTCCGGAGCAGAACATCAAAGTTAATCTACCTTATTAAATATTCTTCCAAAGTCATCCAAAAAGGGAAAGTCACTCACTCAGCTCCCCAAGGCTCGGGGAGCTGGGTTAATGGAATTATATTAGGGAGCATGTGAAGCTTCTTCTAATCAAAGAATAGCTCATTTGTATATACATTTGGGGTAATGTCTTCTTTGGAAGATTACTTTAGGTCAGGTATCCTTATTTGCTGTGTACAGATCGGACCTTAAGGCACTTTGTGGCGATCTTACACTGTGCGAAGGCTTCTAAAATAAATAACAACTTCATCTTTTTTGCTTTTTACTCAAACTGTTTCTGTCTTTAAAACAATGCATTACTTTAGTGATTAAATCTGCAGCTGACTGTTTTTCAAAACACTGCAGAAACATTCTCTAACTTTGGCCCTAATACATTATGCATCTTAGCTGTGTGTATTAAAGTTTTTACATACCTTTTATCACAATTCTTTTTCCTGATTGGCCTCAGTGGGAATTTACAGTGATAACAGTTTGAAGTATCATTTTATATTTAAATGAAAGTTCTCAGATGTTTGCCCAGTTCAACTGAGGCTCCCCGTCCTGTGGAAACTGAACAGCCTTTAATGGTCATTCTATTTCTTTTTGTTTTAAACAGCATCTTTACGTTGTCGGTTGGTCAGTATGGTGTTGCATCAAACAAAAGTTCTTATCATTTTTTTTTTACTTCAAAGCTTCAACAGCAGAACCGATAAAATAAAAAAAAAACATCTTCATTTATTTTCTGCAATATATTCGACATGTTGAACTGAGCTCATTTGTCTAAAATACTGACGATTAACAAAGTGAGTGAGGGGTCCTGCTGTTGGGCCCTGCAGTGGTGCATCAAGGTTCAATGTGCAATATATTCATATACAACATATGCTCCAACATATGCTTCATGTCCACATGGACCACTAGTTATTACTGCATGCTAGGTCATCCTGAATTAATCGGTGCTCCGTGAAAAAGGAAAATACTCACAAAATATCTGTGAAATCACTGAAGGAAAAACTTTAGTTTAATAAACAATAAAATGTTTTTGCTGCCACAGTGTGCCCTCAATTAATAATACGTATTTATGTATTTCGGCGGAGAGGAGAGATTGAGCTGAATAGATCCGGCAGTCTTTTGTTTCACTCCAGGTGAAGCCAATCGGAACACATCACTGTGTTTTCTTTGCAGACCTGTTTTGGGTGATAGATAAGCAGACTCCAGGTAAATCAAATAGAATCACACACTAGATCCTAAAAGGGACAAGCCAGGAGTGCTACAGTGGACTTTAATCCAGAGGCAATTACAATACAGTTGCTAATGTGACTGTTGATGTACTCCGAGTCCCCCCCCCCAGCTAATGACATTATAAATACAACAAACTTATGAAATATTCAATAGGATGGAACATCGCTCACTGATTAGCTAACACTGGGGTCCATGTCTGAGAAAACAGCAATAAGACTGCTCTCTCTTTACTCAGAATGCCTGGCGTCAGACATACTGAGCTACAGCTACAGATAATCCCTTTTTGGCCGTGCATTTTATTATCAGCTCTATGGTGGTATGATCAAGAGCCGTGCAAACCGTCTACAGGCACTTCTCGTCGCCACGCCCCCCCCCCAACCCCCCCCAACCGCCGTCCCGTACAGTTGGTTTTAAGGTGATGTGCTGACCTTCATTTTTCCCAAGAGCTAAGTCCAACGTTCATCGCTGGAGGGGCCTGATAAGCAGATGGCATGTCATCTATCATCCTTGACCCCTAGATCCCTGCACAATGTAAATGTATGATGGGCTTTTCTCCTGTGAAACTGAAGGCCGTGAGCTTCTCCAGTCAGAAGGGGTGTCGTTACATTTCCACCTTTGCCCCAATATTAAATGCCTAATGAAAGTAAAGCAAATAGGAAAATATAATTCTCCAGCAATATATAAGACTACTAACGACCTTGTATAATGCTCCTGAGTGCACCGTAGTATTTCTAGAATAAATTCATTTGAACACTTCGCAGAACTAATTATAACATGTGCTTTTTTGTAACAGCATATATGTTTTCATGAAATGGAGGCCATTATTTAGATTTTCTAATAGCACAGAATATGATTGCTGTTCAATCTTCTGTTTTCTCTCGGTAATTCATTTTAATGAGTATGAATCAAGGGAAGTGTTATTTTTGCTATTTGGCTGATTGGTACTCAGTGTTAGTGTGATATTAGTCATCGCGGGTTAGTTTTTCTTTTGCTGTGGCTGCCTGGGCTTTTTATCACCGTGCCCCGAAACACATTCTGAGTGCTAATACTGATTAGTTAAATGTGCGAGATAACGAGAATTACATAGATTCTGTCTTTTATTGTGCTAGGAAGGGTGCTTTAAAGCAAAGTGAGGTCTTATTCTGTTTATTTGCTTTGGTTAATTAATTGTGAAACAATTAAGATATGCTTCTTATGTAAGCCTCCAAAAATTCAGTGATTAGTATTGATTGTTCTATTGCTGCAATACACAAAACCGAAGAAAAAAAGAATCAAACTTTGTTACTAGTACAAAAATATACTTATAATCTTTAATGCAATGCATTTGGTGCTATTAAACTGATTGGCCATCAAACAAAGTTTTGAACAGATCATAAAACAGTTGATGCTTTTGGAGGCTCAAATGAAAGAATACTGTGGACTCACTTACTTCCTGGTTTGCATCCCAGGCAGGTATTTAAATCAAAGAGCCATGTTCAATCCCTACATAAAACGTACTTACTACTAATAGGTGATAGGGTTATACAGCATAAAGTGAAGCATTTCATTCAGATTTTAGGAGGACAGCTGGATTAGCAATAATAGAATATACCCTGACATTTCTCCGATTCCATTCACAACTAATTTTGGTCTGAAAGCCCATTTTTTTTACGTCTCTTCCCTCCAATATGTATAGTACAAACATGGTTTTCTCCATATTAGCCGTCATATTAGCCATTGTTCACCTGTTTGTCGGCCTCAGATACAAATGTCCGTGCTGCCCCGTCCCTTCAGCCGATTCTTACCAGACATCTCCCCGAGTCCCTCTGCCTCTCTGTTTCCAGCTCATTCCCTCGCTGCCACATGTACCGCTCTCCTCTTTGCCTCTGGTTATCTCCCTCACCTCCCGTCTCCTCAGGAGTGTCGGCCATTAAATGCAAACCTGGTCATGCCGTCAGGCCCACGCACACAAAGAAGAAACGCACAAAACAAAATAGCTGTCTTCAGAAGAACAAGAAAACAAATTCACACTTTCCTTTTTTTTTCTTTCTTATCTTTCATGGATATTTCTCAGTAGTTGTAAGGATGATACTGGTGGTGGGTATTAAAACTGAGACCTGTCTGAGCCTTTGCCTTTTTTTTAATAATTGTGCCATAGTCTTCTTTCTTTTATCTGTTTATTCCAGAGCTCTCGTTGCAGGCGGCGCTTTTATCCCTGTCGCTGTCACTTATTTTCTTTTTCTCAGGCATAACTTTTCAGTTTGCCAATCATCAAATCTCACACATCTACCGTGCTCAGAAGATCAAAGCACATCATGCATTGTGTTGGCGCTTGCGGGTCTGTGACATCCTCCTCCAGTTTTGATGTCGTATTTACAAATTGTTCTCAAACCCTGCGATCTTAGTCCTGAGTTGAAAGTTTTGCGCCGTAAGAAGAAAAGCCCCCAAAAGGGACATGGTTGTGAAATGGACATGTATTTTTTTTGTCAATTCAAATCTTTTTCAACTTTAATTGGCCCTCTCGCCACGGCAGTGGGGGGCGATTAATAAGATAATTCAGCTGGAAAGATGAGTTTTGGTGCTCCCGACATCAGACTTTCTGGAGCAGAAAATGGATAGTCATTTCCTTTTATGGCCACGAATGGCTGCTGCGGAGATTCAGTCTTGGTCTATAATTGACACACCAGGGTATATTCTCTTTCCGGACAGACTCTAATGGTCAGTGCATTAAGGAGGATGCTCGAAGAAAGCCACACACTTACAGTAGAGGCTGCGGTAAATCATAAAAGATGTCTTTCTGCCCAACTTGTAGATCTGCAACGGGTTCACACTTTGCTCTGCTTTTGGTCCTCCCTCGCTCTCATCTCTGGTGAGAGCACTCTTCAGCAGAGTTAAATGGGTGTAATTTTGAAGCAAAAAAAAGAGAGCCCTTTTAGCGGTAATGGAGAAAAAGCTGTGGACATGTTGTCATTGCCCTTGGAAATACAGTAGCTGCACTCTTGAAGCCCGGCTCAGTTGTTAGGACGCTCTCCACTACATCTCCACTATCTCCACTCCACTGCATCACTCTCGGGTTTTGTATTCAGCGCATGAGGGGCGAGGTGCTGAGGCGGTAGCTTTCATTAAGACATCAGCTGAACTGCATATTCAGACTTGCAAGTAGAATGTGCAGGGTTCTGTGATTTCTAAATCTCAAAACAGGTTTTTTAAGTCATAATAATACATATTCATATCATTCAAATTTGTGTCATTTCATTGATAATAATTGCTCATAATTCTATTTGCAATTTCAGTGCGTGTTTGCTTTAATGCCATTCTGAAGCTCCATCAGCCGGCGTGTTTGATTTGTATAGTTGCTATGGTTACAGGCCCAGGGATTACCTGATTATCACATAATATAAACACACCATGTCAACTCGCAGTTAAACAATATAGTCAGTGTTGTCAGTAACTGCAATTGTCATTTCCACACTCAGCTGATTGAACTCCTTCCTACAGTTGACCCTGAATCTGGTGGGTCACAGACCTTCATGCCGTTCCTGCTCCCTTTGTTCTAGTAATCCACCGCGTGCGTTGCACTGTGTCAAACTGGAATACTGCAACCAGTCTGTTTAGCTGAAGACCACCTTGGAAACAAGGTCCATCAGTCCATCAGTGCCCAAATACTAGAATATAATCACCTCTGAATCTATCTGCCCGGTAACTTTTTCGCGGTTGATCCCTGCCATTTTGACACTATTTTGGAAAATTTGAAGTCGGGGGGGATTGTATATGAACTTAATTCTTATATCTGAAATGTTTTACTTCCATGCGTGGACAACGTTTCATTTGAATTTTCTGTCGAGTGGAGAATATAATTATAGTTTCCATTAACACTGCCTCACAGTACTGTGTACGCTGAGGATTTATCACACAGCTTCTGTGAGGCAACTTGAATTCCAACTCTTTCCTGCAAAACTTCCCCTCTGACTTGGGGGTGTCAGCCCCCCCCCCCCCCCGGCAGCTTCTTGTGTGGTTTCATATATATTCATTTACGACAGCTGGCTGCCAACAGATTACTGGTCTTTCATGTGATTGTGCCAGAGGGGTTGAGTCTTTGTTGCCAACTATCCTCATAATACTTGAACTGCAGGAATTCTTCCCACCCATGACGTGTCTTCTCCCTGCGTGTTTGAATCGTAGAGGCACGGGGTGCCTACATGTCACTCCGTGATAAGTGTTGGGAATTGCACAGCAATTAGTTTGCCCATTCTAAACAAGCCCTGACTGACATTGAGTGGGAGATGGCTGAGGCATAAACGTAATGTGCCCACTGACTCCAAAAGGAACCTTTTAACCTCTTGCCTCCCAAGTATGCAACAAAAATGAATTCTGAATCATACAGTAGTAAGTATATAACAATGGAGTCAAGTAGCAGTTGAAAAGAAAGAAAGAAAGAAATCTGACTATTTACAGTTTCTCAATAGAATTTCCAATAAATATCCATGTTGCAATGTAGAATTATATTATGATATATATTCCTGTCCATATTGTCTCAGTAATCGGCACCTGACAACCCTTCCTCAGTTGTTTGCGGTGATGAATATTATACACGCTATACAAATGCCATGTATAGCTTGCTTTAGCTCCACCTACATATATAACAACTAACAGTGCAATGTAGTTGTTAGCAGATTTAAATGTTTAATACTGTATGTGTCGAATCCGGTTGGGATCAGTTACAACATAGATGTAAAAAATGCATGAAGGTGCATTCAGTAATGTGTTTAACGGCGTCCAGTTGGCTGGTTTGCACAGAGCTCTCCTGAGCGCGCGCCATCGATTGAACTTTAACTCCCACTTATAGCACTTGCATGGACATGCCTGTCAGTCATCTGAGACGCAGACGCGTTGACTGCTGATTTGCATCTCATCCAGCTCGGGCCTGAAAACCCGAAACTCAAGGCCCTCTGAATCCCAACGTCTCCACTTTGTATGCAGCATCCTACTGGTGAAGAAAGGGGACAGCAGGACTCACCGGTGGTGGTATTGTTCCGTGTCGGTTGTCCCAGAGCGATGAATGAGCCCCGTTGACCGCACTTGTGTCACATTTAAATCGGTCGGATATCGATCATGTGCCTTTCCCCACGTTCTTCTCCACCATGTCTTCAAACCGCTCTCTACTTCTTTTTGTCGAGTCCGGTCCTTTGCCCTCTCAGGAGGAACTCTCTGCGGGGCGCAGGGTGTGCCGCCGCACGGTGGTGTTTCACGCTGCCAGACAATTGTCTCTGAGACGGCTGGACAAAAAAGAGCTTCGCTTCACGACAATTTCCCCCCCAACCCTTAAATCAGGCCACATTGCCCATCACCCACTAAATGAAACAACCATGCGCACTAAATCATCCTGACACACACACGGACCCCCAAAGCATTTTCTCTCTTTTCTGTTTATGCTATTAAAGCGGTGTGGTCCTGCACTTAAGTCCATCTAGCACACACACACACACACACACACTTCCACGCACGCACACTCTGCTTCAATCTGTCACAAGCCTCAAGAAAAACATTTCATCCAGCCCTACAACAGATGACAGTATCTGCAATGAAGCAGGTCTTAAAAAGCGGAGCATATGCACCGCCTTTCTTCCTCTTTAGCTGCGCCTCACGAGTCTTCAAAATCTTTGTATTGACAAACCACACCTTTTAGACCTTGGAGGTCTTTTAAACGCGGTTAGAAAAGGTCGTGACATTCAGAAATGACATTCTCTTTGGGGAAATGGCTTGGATGTCTGGCCGTTAAATAAGGTTACTTCTATCTGTTCGATTTCCGAGCTCTTTGGCGTCCTTGGCATTGCTTAAGAGAGGCCAGCTCTCATCTAAAACCGAAGGCTCTGAGTGCAAGTTGGATCGGGCTTGGCCATGTGTGATACACTCCCCTAGAGGGAAATGAAGAGTGCAATCCATGGTCACACACACACACAGTCGTAAGCACTGACATGAATATTGGTTGTGTGTGTGTGTGTGTTTATAGTGATGTGTGCATTAGTGCTTGATGGCCGCAGTGCTGCTGCTGACACCTAATGATGCACCTTTTCTCACACACACACACACACGCACACCCCCCGGGCACGCGTCCTGCGCAGCTCACTGCTATCTCGGTTCAGCGCTCCCCTCCTCAGCGCCTCTCATGCAACTGAAGAATTGAAATGCAAGTGCTTAAGGGTAAAGCCTCGAAGGCCCCGAATAGAAGCCATTAACCCTTTAGTATTCCCGCGGCCTCGCAGCTGATGAGTTATTCAATGCTTTTGACCAAGATCCACCCTCTTTACATTCTCTAATGACGAGGAAAGGTCAACGAACATGCTGAGAGATGCCTTTGGCTGAATAATCTCGGGGACACAATACACCGAGGCATTATAGGTCTCGGGAAGTGATAAACGGACATTTCTTTTTAAAATCCAACCCCCCCCCCCCCACCCCCCCTTTCTAGCTGAATCACTGTAACGTGTTTGAAACAATCAATGGGCTAAGCTAGAGTCCTGTCACCATTGACACTGTTAATTAGCACTGAAGAATCCCAGGCGCTTTTGTCTGAGCACATTTGAAAGGAGACGAGCGGCTAAGACCATTTTGCTTTACAAATGTTATTCCTAATGCCGTCTCGCATGGGGAGATCTTAGTGATGGTGGGTGGCTCCCGGTGGGCCTCCAGCCACAGATCTGCATCCCAACATGAGACAGCTCAAAAAAGACTGAAAATGGGGCCCGTGTCCCTTTCACTCGAACAGTAAGAAATACTCGGATGAATCAGAATCAAAGGCATCGTCCCTGTTTGCATGGTTGTTCATTTGCATTGCTTTTATGGATCCGCCACAATTTTTTTTATGGGTTTGGAGATGACTAACAAACCCTTTTGTTACAGTTCGGAACAAACCAGACAAAAGGGAGGGATTCACAGAGGGTTTATTTGCCTTGTGATTTATTCCAGCCAATCCACAGCAGCTGGTGAATAAACAGGTTATTTATAATTTCTGTGACTTTAGGTTTATATAACCTGTCGAGAAATTTCACTACACAGATGCAACCATAAAGTGTTGGAAAATAGAAAAAGAATATGGTTAAAGTATTGGTAATTGGCTCATGTCTGCATCTTAAACCGGGTATATTTTTTTCCACTGTTCTTTGGAGCTTCATTGTTGTACAAAAAGACATCAATGAGCCACATTGCTGGACTGAACATGTACACTGTACTTTATTAGCGTCACTCACTACTACTGGTCCTGTATATTCTCACAAACAACCAGATGTGGTTTTTTGTTGTTTCTTTGAGTAAAGTTTGCCATAAAATGTATAATGGAAACGATTGAACCTTTTTAAACCTAAAATTGAAATTATCCAACATTATATTTTTGAGCCACCACCCGTAACATCGCCGTAGTGACTCATCGACTATTTCAGTGTAAACTACTATTTCATTACATTGTAAATGTAGCTGAACACTGTGGGGCTGAAGCGAGACTGTAGTCACAAATCCCACAAGGAAAGTGTGTTGAAATGAATTTTTATCTGTCACCTCACAAAATGTGTGGCAACACTCTTGCAGTAGGTTTAGCAAATATGCACTTAAATCTAGAAAAGCGATTTTTATAGAAGTGAACGTGTGTTATGTTTTTTCAGTACGCTGTAGTTGTTGCTAGTGTACTATAACATCCTAACTTGGACAGACTGTTCAAACAATGGAAGTAGTCATGATGCTAAAGTGCAGATTCACTTCACGCTTGGCTTACTCTTTTCCTCACACCGTATGCAGGACTAATTAACAATGATAGAACAGCCCAGTGATTGGATTCACACTCTAAGTTACCATGAACCATTTTACAAGTTCTGGTGAAACTATGATCATTATTGCTAGACAGATTGCGTTAGCTCCATCATATGCTCTCTGACCCATAACAATATGCCATAATCGCTTTAGTGCAACTGAATGCAATGGAATTTAACTTGCAGGTCAACTTGATGATTAATACTGTGTTTTAATGTGAATCCATCTGCTCTGTTATCAGCTGCAAAGCTGGAATAAAGCGCGACACTTCAGTCCAGTAGGTGGCGCTGATAAACGTAGAAGCTGGTTTGCCAAGCGGCATTAAGACTCAAAGGAGAAGAAGAAGAGCCAGTTATTTGACAGCCGTCACAGCGAACGGGCGTCCATGTCGGGGGAGGAGGGTGGTGTTAGAAAGTCAACCGCAGCCCCACTGTGGATTAGAAGGAAAAGGGCGCTTTACCAGACCTATTGATATTTATACTCCTGCTACCCCGGGTGAGTTCAACCAGGAATCAATCCACCGGTCCAATTTGTCAGTAAGCGCAAAGTCATTCCCCTCAGCGATTGCAGTCAATAATGTTTGACCTCATGTGAAAAAACAGAAGCACAAAGGACGAGAGCGAGTGGTACTTACAGACGGACTTAAGGGCTGCAGTCACCAAGCGCAGCGCCACATCAAAGGGACGGAGCATCCTCTGCTCTGTTATTTATGCAGCCCTGAAAGTTACACGTCGATAGTGTCAGTATGACAGGCAGGATAAGCCTATAGAGGGCCCTGGATTTAGGGGAAGGAGGGGGAGGGAAGGGGGGGGGAGAAGCCGATGAGAGTTATGTTTTTTACGAGTTGACACATTTTAGTATGAGGTGATTTTGTCTGCCTCTTTTCATACAACTCCAACACCCAGTCATTGTACAGAGTGCATGCGACTCGGCACTTTCCAACAGTGGTCTAAAGCCCGGGACGCACTCAAATTAGATCACGTCATACTTAACTTTCAAATGCAATAAAACGGTGCGTTTTTCCTGACAGCTGTAGTTCCTTTTCATTTAAAAGACGTAAACAGTTAGCTTAACAGTTTTCAAAAAGCAGTGTCTAGATCAAACTACCCCTCAGTGCCGAAGAGCTGACATGTTTTTACCCCTGTTGCTCTGCGGTGACCGCACAGGCGTCAGACACGTGACGCGTCGGACTCACTCTCCATTTCTGCTTTAGATTTGTTATCCTCATTAAACGCTTGTGACATAAGTGACTTATTTGTTTGCCGTTTCATTGCAGCCCATCTCCAGGACTGCAGACAGAGGCAATCAGGAATTATTCATCAGCGCCACAATTAGTCTCCTAGTTTCAGGGGAAAAAAAGGGGATCCATTCTGGTTTCACAATGCGATCTGCCAAAGCTACATGCTTAAAGAGCGCCAGTTAACTGGCATTATGAATTCTCTTGTCTTTCCTGTTAATACTGTCCATGAAGCTGCAGCATATTTTCTGACAGGAAATGCCGCAGGGTTGTGAATGTTTACATCTTGTTCTTATACTTTGAAATGTTAAATACTTAACAGATCCACAGTGTGTGTGTGTGTGTGTGTGTGTGTGTGTGAGAGAGAGGCAGGGCCTGCACTGTCTCAAACTGCAGTATAAAATACCCTGCTGGATCAATGGAGCTCACTTGAGGACTATAGAGCTTTTATCTCCACCTCCCACAGGCAGTCGGCAACAAGGTGGGGAGTGCTGGAGTGCATTCACTGCCTCGGGTTTTGTCTCGGCGTAATAACGGAATATTTCATGTGTGACACTCACACAGCCTATGGGCGTACACTATCTAAGCCGACTTTTGAGCTAGCAATAATTAACGTAAACATACGGCGTGTGCCTCCGTTGAATTGGGCGCCTTTTCCCCCCCGCGGCCTCCAGTCTCACGCATCACCTCGGCGAGAAACTATTCCGCTGCACGTGCTAATCACTTGCCAATTGATTTGGCCCTTTTTGGTCGAGCAATTCCTGTAAACCACTGAATTGATCGGAGAGGAATCAATTTACAGCTCAGGGTAGGTAAATATGTAACAAAAAGTATGGATTGCTCTGTACTCGGTTTGACCGGCAAATAGTGGCTGCAGCTTTTTGCTTTCACGGAGTTGCTCAGTGTGAGCAAATCCTCGGTCAGATTTGACTAGCCCCAGGTGAACTGTGATAGTTATCTTATATCCATCAAGAAGAAAATGCACTTAACCCTCAACATTCGGCCTGCTGTGTTATCAGCACCGTAATGGAAATTGATAAAAGAAAGCGGTCTTATTATAATCCGACGTACATAGCAGCCAATTGCTTTTTTAGGACGCTACAGGCAGAAGGAGAAGGGGGGGAGGTGTAAGTAAAAAGGGCAGGAAGAGCGGCTAGTTTCCTGGTTGGAGATCAGATGCTATCAGACTGTGTTAATGGAGCGGCTCATGGAGATGCAAGCAGCGTCGGTTTGTCCTGAGACGCTTCTCATAACTGGCCAGACTGCCGCCGTCGTCCCGAGGCCGCCGAGGCTCAGCAGCGGCTGACTCAGCAGAATCCTTGGGCCTGAGCCTCAAAATGAAACCCTGAGCACTCAAAAGTGAGAGAGAGAGAGAGAGACGGGAACCATTAGAGATAGTGGGCGTGAGGGAATCCGAATATCAGAGGGAATTTATTATAGAGCGAGAGGAAGGGCGAGGGAGGAAAAGTGGGGCTGCATGATTTCGCTACATGCTGACTCCATTTGTTTGCGTCCCTGTGCATTTTATTAAGCCTCCAACATTAAACAGATTTAGCGAGAGCAGCCAAAGTCATGGAGTAATTATGCTTTTGGAAACGCTGTAATTAAAAACGCTCGCTCAAAGTATCAATCCACGCTATTACAGCGTTTCTTTGTTTATTCCCAGAATGTGCTGATGTGGATTTACCCTCCAAATTTAGAAAAGAGAAGAAAATAGACCTACAAGGGAAAATTCATACAACATTTGAAAAATGGAGATTCATCCATCAAGCGTGCATATAAAGTACATCATTTGCAAGCTCATTGATTCCCCTGCATAAAGTATGTCCTTGAATTGAAAGGTGCAATAAACACAGGCGTAGGTCACTCTGAATTCCGGATGCACTCATGCCGCCACTATTCAGCTCAAATAAAAGGACGACACGAACGAGACTGTTAAAGGTGAGAAGTTGCTCAATAATGAAACTAAACCGTGTCCGCGTGAAGAACATCAGAAACGTCTCCTCTCCTGGGAGTCCTTCCCCAGAGCTCCCACTGCGCTGAGGGCTCTCTCTGGCGTGTCCAGATGTCCCGCTGAGGCGTTGATTAAGTCAAGCTGAAGGCCAAAGCCCGCCTGCAATCGAGGGCCCTCAGCTCACTCAGCCAGCTATCAGGTGACCCGTCCCTCGAACGCATTCCCTCTCCAGTGAGACACACTTGTTGAGAGGAGTTATTAGATGCCGCGCTCGAGCCCTTAGAACGAAGGCATTCTGCCGGGTGTTGATAACCGGCGGGTACCCGGGAGGTGGAGAAGGGAGAGGGGGGTGGGGGTGAGGCTACAGCAGGGCCTGGGAGGCGGAGGACGGTAAACGATCTCTGAAGGCCGCCTTTTTAATGGAGGCTTTTCATTACTTGCACTAATGCAAATGATTGGTGGGGCTAATGAGCTCTAAAGGTCCGTGTGAACGGGGGGACTCTGTGGACTATGCGATGCTCATAGAGGGAGACGAAGGTGATGAGTTCTGAAACATATCTGGTGGTGATGGACGTTTTGCCCCGAAAGAGAACAGGAGGAATAGAGAAATGGATGAGCGAGCTGATGGGTCGGCAAGTCAATTGTGCAGCAACTCAATACGGCAGGCTGCTACAGGCAGGGGGTGACGAGACGAGCGGCGGAGGGGGATGAGCGTATTTCACTGTCAGTGGATTGAAGTGAGGTAAAGCATGGAAAATCTCTTTATCGCCTTCCATAAAACGCCCTCACGCCCTCGGTTGCGCGAGCTACTGAGGAGACGGCGGAGCGCGGCGCATTCTTTGAAGGTGCGGCTTCCCCTCATCAAATGTCACGCGCGTCGCGCGGCGTTCCATTTATACTCTTTGCCGAACGCCGGCTGCCGCTGCACTTGAGAAATAAATAAATAAAGCCCGCTTTTAGTTTGCGCCCTCGGTGGTTGCTGTGAACCTTTGCATGTAGAGCGATTTAGCCCCCGATTTACAGCTGGGTGTGCACAGGAGTGTGCGGCGTCTCATGTGGCCTCTCTCAGGGGAGATGGAGGGGGGGGGAGGACCTAAGGCCACTGATTGATGGTGAAGGACACTGAACCCCCCCCCCCACCACCACCCTGCTTCCCAGCCCCATCTCTGAAGCCTCGTCCTCCGGGAGGGAGAATTGGGATGCGGCCGGGGCGCCCCTCGTGACAGAGGAGAGGAGAGAGCGACTCAAGGGACGCTCCACCAACAACAAACGGGCCGGCTTCAGAGTCCTAACCTCAAACTCCCACCTGACTGCGGCGCGCGGCGTGTGACACAGCTGAGCGGGGGTTCACGCGAGGAACGCACACTCACGTTACCGAATAGATGGCGATGCTCCGGTGAGTCACGGTAACGGAGCGTAGCACTCGAGGTGGTGCTCGAAAGAACAAACCATTGAGTGTCACCGCTGCATATTTCAGTACGATTCATTATCTGAGTCAACAGTGACCACGGTTCAGGGCCCGAGCATTTGTTGTGCATATGATATGTGGGTGACAAAACTGCTGCCGATGGAGATCTGGGTGTGAAGGGGGAGGGGAGAAGGACGCGCGAGAGAGAGTGGCTCGCTCTCTGTGCAGACTATTTAAAGCTGATGGCTTCAGGCCTGAATCCGAAGAGAGAACCAAGGATTGTTATTTTCATATGGCTCTGGCTGGAGCTGGGGAGGCTTTAGTTTTTCATTTAAATTCAGTTGCAAAACAGTAATTGAAGCGTATCGCTTTCATCTCCACTTATCTCCTCCACTCCTCTCCCTTCGGAGCGCCGCTCGTCTTTCTGGCGTTTGCGCATCTTGACACTGTTGGTTTCCCTGTGATATATTGTCTGGGATTCTGGTACTTCATTGCAGCTCGGTGCTGATGTACATGGCAATTAATTTCAAACCCCAAAGAGATAGAGCTCCCTCCTCTTCCTCTCTCTCTCTCTCTCTCTCTCGTTTCCGCTGCTGCTGCTGCAGCTCTGCTCTTGCAGCCATTTCAATCATTGCCTGCTTTTCCCAGTTCTGTCTTTATTTTGATTCCCCCCCCCCTCCCCCCTCCCTGTATCTGTCTTTAATTTGCGCTGGCTTTCTCTTGGTCTTTTTCTCCTTTCTATTTCCTTCATGTTAATAAGCAGGGTAATGGTGTTGCAGCCAGTTACTGTTTGGGGAGTTAATTAAAATGCCAAGTTACAACCCACACAGTCAAAACAATGGAGGCCGCTGCTTTTCACAGCGACACAGGGAGATATTAAACAAGCCCGAAATCAAACACTGTGAAGAGGCAGGAAGCCAGCTACACAAGACTCTCCCCCAATCTGACTTACCGGAGCCATTTTATGCCCTTTTTTTTACCACAAGTTTGTGGTCTGAATGACTAAAACATACTGCGGTCAAAGTACCACAAGGATCGTTATCACCCATCTTAACCTGCCTAAAATCCCTCCTGTGCCCCTCCATGCGCCTCGTTGGTTTGAGCCTCGCCTGTGTCTTCATCAAATGTAACAAACAAATGATTAAAGATGAATAACTGGATATTTGTCCACTGATCTGTAAGAGAAATGTGATTATTGTATGATTCCAACAATTCCAGTTATTTGTATAGTCGATTTTGTAGAATTTGTGTATTTTCCCAGAGGAAAGACACAAAGGGAATTAAAGTCTCTGCACGTCACAGTGTGGTTCAGTTACACTCTACAACCATATTCCTGAACAAGGACCCCCCCACACCCCCGATCGACCAGTAAGCGCCCCAACCCCGGGCGTGGTGGAGGGAGGGTCACCAGGCGATGTAAGGGAGCCCCCCGCTTGGTCTGATGGCGTCGCTAAATCCCGGAGCTGCCAAAACGAGTCGTTGTTATTAGCACTAATTCACCTGCCTGACAGCCACGATAGCAAAGTGGAATTTTCATAATATAACATAACTCTTCTCTTGAAGGACCAAAGTGTTTATTGTGACTGTCTCCCGCAAAGTCAACCATATATAGCAGAGATCCAACCTTCTGAGCTGCATGAAAAGCAGTTGGGTTCGAGATATCAACATAATTACTGCAGGATTGATGAGAAAAAAACTATAGAAGATATATAAATGAAATAGTGGCATTTTCCTTTTCCCCATCCATCGCCACAAGCACTCGCACAACCTAAATGAATTTTGCTACCGTGGATAGGACAATGCAGCGCGCTTAAAGCTCCGGCAACTGTGGGCCAGCAGAGCAGGACAGGAGCTGTTGCTATGGTTACCATCTCTCGGCTCGCTCTTACAGCCCAGGAAAACTGTGTCATTATCCTGTACTTTGGATAGGACGAGAGAGAGAGAGAGGAGGGATACAAAGAGAGCGAGTGGGGTAGAGGGGGGGACAATGATAGAAAGGCAGAGACAAGGAGAAAGAAGAGGGAGCCGCAGTTCACGCAGGCCTCGCTTTTCCATCAGTAGTTTTTGCTCTAATAGGTAAACAACTTTGGCAGCAACACGGTGCTTGAAAATGTCAGGTAAAGGCGCTGCTGCGTCAGGTGATAATGACATGTGTGTGTGTGTGTGTGTGTGTGTGAGTGTCCCCCTGTGAAAATCATCTCCCGCCAGCTATTATGTTGGGATCAATCTCTGCACGATTGTATTTATTTTAACACACCAACGGTCGTGCAGTACAGCGCTCTAATGACAGCCACCTTACGGAATAAACACCCCACGCATCTTCCGGCGTGTAACTCCGAGTTGCCTCTTTTCCTCAAGAAAACACAGAGAACCAAAGACTTTCACACTTTATGCACAGTTTGTGTGTGCGGTTATTTCTGTTCCGCCAGGTGTGTGTTTGTGCAGCTCGAGGTCCACATCACAGGAGTTACATTGTGAACTAATTATGTGACTGTGTAAAGAGAGGCACCCTGCTGATATGGGCCGTTCACCACATGATTTCCCCTGGTAGAGCACAGGCTGTTTGCACTGCTCCTGTGTGTGCGTGTGTTCTCTCGCGCAGACATGCATGTGACCCGTGCATGCCGCTGTGTGTGTGTGTGTGTGTTGTGAACTGTGAGTTGTGCTTTATTAAGCTACAAACTGAAAGAGCGGGTCCGTGCTGAGGAGGCCTAGTGGCCCCTCCGAATGAAAGGCTGCCCTCACCGTCTGTGTCCGCCTCGCGCAGCTCTCCAGAGATCCCTGTTCATATTACTGTGGCTGTCCACCAGTCAGAGGAACACAAACAGCAGCCTCACATAGGACTGTGGGGAAAAAAAAGAAGAATACCTTTTGTCCTCCTCATTCATGCTCCTCTCTCCCCTGGTGCTTTTGTTTTTTTTTCAGAACCACTTAAAGGAAACCCGGAAAGCTGTTCTGAGGTTATTAACCATTTAGCCGTTTTTTGACTGATTAGCGTTCAGTTAATTAATAATAATAAAAAATGTCCTTGAGACTGTGGTGCATCCTGTCAGGAGAATATCTGGTCCACCTTAAAGGTGATTCCCCCTTAAGCGAGCCTAAGTTGAGGCTAACCCACTGGACCTGGATCAGCAGGTGGCAGGTAACAGAAGCTCCCCTTGGCTTTGCTTCCTACAGTCACATAAACGCTTTCTGTCTGATACACTCTGACAGAACACACTCGGCGAGCAGCTGACCTAAAAAAAAAATGTGTCCACGGCAATGCATGACGCCTGGTGGCCTGTTAACTCGTCCATGCCGGGGGACTGGGGACTTGTCTCCGCTGCAGCTGATGCTGACAGATGAATGACGAGTGGACGCCGCTCCTCAGTAATTATCGGATTACTGTTATTATGCCGTTTGTGAGGCACTTTGACCAAAGCTCCCCTGCATGCAAGGCACTAATCTTTTTTTTATCGTCATTTAATCATCAGGTAGTGATCAGTCGGAATTATGTATTTTTCAATTAGCACCAAGCACTGGACTTTGCTTCATTTGGTCATTTAATGCTGCTCCAGACGTCTCCTCCATTTGCGTTACTTTCTCTTTCAGAGGGATCAAATGGTACTTTCTGCTCC